>NC_041383.1:129239424-129241258 GCF_002162155.2 Triticum dicoccoides | reverse complement strand
CTTCACGGTGTTGTATAACTCGATCAACAGTTCCATCATTGTAAGTTGCGTCGCGGTACACACGGTCCGCAATGTTTCTCGTTCTAACTTCTATCATTGACATGTGTGTGCATTGATAGGGTTGCGACAGATGATTTATTAGTTAGAAAAGATCAGCAAAATGCGTGTAAAAGTTTGTGGATGTAGTATTATTGTTAGGAAAATGATTCACCACGTAAGCTCTCCTTCTCCTTTATCTGCTCGTTGGCTCGGACGATCAACCGAACGGATGAACATAGGAATGCAGACGGGCCCATTTATGTTACTTGAAATAAGCTAATTGATGTTTTTTTAATAATCATCAACATGATGGTCATGGACATCACTGACTAGTCTAGGTGTGATGCACACGAACACGCGGACTTGGTAGTTCCACCCCTAGCTCTAATTCCTGGCTCCATCCCTGTTATCGTCTTACTTGGGGTGCACACAGTCGGGTTCGCTAGATGTTCTAGCTTTGGCATGCACTTCTGCAAGAAACACCGACATAAACTCCATGTTCGGCGCGCAGCTGCACACCAACGTCGGCCCCTGGGCTGGGGGCTACGGCAACCCAACGTCGTTCAAGCCATCTTCAACAACACCTTCTTCAAGGAAATTCGCCCCTCCCCTCTACTTATTATATATGAAGATGTCATTTATGGACATTTCTCCCCATATAAGAACTATGTATTTCAATGTTGTTCGAATTTTAATCCAGTTTTCGTGTTTGAATGCCTCCAATTATAAGTATGAACATTTAGTTGATGCAAAAAAAAGAAGGGGAGACATACTATGAAGGTTGCATATATGACGACTCTGACTTTATGCACGACCTCTAAAAATTATAAAAATGTGACTGGCATAACATAGCGTCAGCAAGTGTGCAGAGGGCATTGCCCCCCTCCCCCGCAGCACTTCACGGTGTTGTGTAACTTGATCAATGTTTCATCATTGTAAGTTGCGTTGCGGTGCACATGGTCCACAATGTTTCTCGTTCTAGCTTCTATCATTGACATGTGCGTGCATTGATAGGGCTGTGACGGATGATTTATTAGTTAGAAAAGATCTGCAAACTACGTGTAAAAGTTTGTGGTATTATTGTTAGGAAAATGATTGACCATGTAAGCTCTCCTCCTTTTCTGTCTGCTCGTTGGCTCGGACGATCAACCGAACGGGTGAACATAGGAATGCAGATGGACCCATTTGTGTTACTTGAAATAAGCTAATTGATGTTGTTTTAATAATGGTGCTAATAAAGAAATCAACATGATGGCCATGGACGTCGCTGACGCTTCTAGGTGTGATGCATGCGAACACGCGGACTCGGTAGTTCCACCCCTAGCTCTAATCCTGGCTCCGTCCTTGTTATCGTCTTACTTGGGGTGCACACAGTCGGGTTTGCCAGATGCTCTAGCTTCCGCATGCACTTCTACAAGAACATCGACGTCGACTCCATGTTCGGTGCGCAGCTGCACATCAGAGTCTGCCCCTGGGCTGGGGGCTATGCCAACCCGTCGTCGTTCAAACTATCTTCAACAACACCTTCTTCAAGGAATTTTGCCCCTCCCGTCTACTTATTATATATGAAAATGTCGTTTATCGACATTTCTCCCCATATAAGAATTGTGTATTTCAATGTTGTTCGAATTTTAATCCAGTTTTAGTGTTTGAATGCCTCCAATTATAAGTATGAATATTTAGTTGATGTAAAACAAATTAATAATAAAAATAAAGAGGAGACATATTATGAAGGTTGCATATATGACAACTCTGACTTTACGCACAACCTCTAAAAACTATAAAATTGTGATTG
>NC_041383.1:129217653-129239180 GCF_002162155.2 Triticum dicoccoides | reverse complement strand
GGTGCACACGGTCAGCAATGTTTCTCGTTCTAGCTTCTATCATTGACATGTGTGTCCATTGATAGGGCCGTGACGCGTCGATCTTGCTCGGCGACATCAAGGTCCAAGTCGAGGCCTCCTGCAACACACCATTTCTTGCGCCGACATATTGCTCCTCGCTGCACGTGATGTTGTTAACCTAGTAAATATTAACACTATGTTTCTCTTGTGTACAATTGTGTACTCCAAGGCTTCGGGAGCACGAATAAGCTGATTGTGATCATGATAACGAAAGGGCATGGTTGCATGCAACTCGTGGCCCTGAATTGGATGGTGTTGCTGGGGCGGAGGGATACCCTCACGGCGAGCACGAGTATTAAGCTGCCGAGACCTGGATCGGGACTCCCCGTGTTTGTTCTCCTCGTTCAGCGGCAAGGGAATCGATACCCACGACCTCACCTTGTAGGGACGATTCAGGGGGGACGAGACCCTAACAATTTTCTCCTTAATAGCGATTCGGGATTGCTATAAGTCAGTGGACTGAGACTTAACGAAGTCTTAATCAATGCTATATTCTTGAGATTTTATGTGAAGATCCGTGTAAATTTTCTTTTAATTTTCTTCTTCTTATTTTATATTTTTTGTCATTTGATTGAGACTTCGTAAGTCTCAGTCAGCTGAGAACTGGCCACACCCATAGCGATTAGCAAAAGAGAGATGCTACACGGATGGAGGATCATTTATAGAGTTAACGGGCATTGCACAGGTGGAGGTTTATAGGACTGCAAATAAGTAAAATTACCCCCACAACTCCTAAAACTATCTGAGGGGTTTGAAGTTAGTTATAATACTATGAAAATGCATATAATCCTTGTCTGGCATGCACCATGTCCCAACGTGTATTTTTGATTCTATATCTGCCTATTCTTTTTCTTTCAGACCTGCAGGAAGCTTCCTCGCTGACTCCATCGCCGTTCTTCCGCGAGAAAAGCATCCACTATGGCGATACATATCTACATACGTAGCACGTCAGTGTCGACGCCATGACCACGTAGTATACCCCACGCCACGTTCATCAGAGTCCGGCCACACTTTTTTATACCCACTACACAAGGTGACAAGACTCATAGCAGCCCCTGGCGATGATCGGATCAGCATCTTTTTCCAAGAACCCTTTTAAATAATCTGCAAGAATGCGACCGCAAGTACGCCAAATTAACAATCGGAAAATCTACAAGGCTCCAGCTTCCCCTACAAATACGGGAGCCTGCCCGCCTTCTTCCTTCACCAGCCACCCATACCGCAAGAGGAAGCAAAGCAATTTCCAAAGCAAATCAGTTCTACGTGCACAGCAGAATTCTACACCGATCGGCAATGGCGACGAAGATCTACATCGTGTAATGCTCCGCCCTCTGCTCCGCTCTTCTCTTCTTCCGGCTGGTTAGCTCAATGATTTGATTGTTATTCCATTTTTCGTTTATCATTCAGGTACTATTCGACATGGGGGCACGTCGCCACGCTGGCGGAGGAGATCAAGAAAGGCGCCGACTCCGTGCCCGGCGTCGAGGTCACCGTCTGGCGGGTGCCGGAGACGCTACCGGAGGAGGTGCTGGGGAAGATGCACGCGGCGCCGGGGCGCGAGGACCACCCCGTCATAACGGCGCGGCAGCTGGCCGAGGCCGACGGCGTCCTGTTCGGCTTCCCGACGCGGTTCGGCATGATGGCGGCGCAGATGAAGGCCTTCTTTGACTCCACCGGCGGCCTCTGGCAGGAGGGGGCCCTCGCCGGCAAGCCCGCTGGCGTCTTCTTCGCCACGGGCACGCAGGGCGGCGGTCAGGAGACCACGGCCCTCACGGCCGTGACGCAGCTGACGCACCACGGCATGATCTTCGTGCCCGTCGGCTACACGCACGGCGCCGGCATGTTCGCCATGGACGAGGTCAAGGGCGGCAGCCCGTACGGGGCTGGCACCTTCGCCGGCGCCGATGGCAGTAGGACGCCCACCGACGCCGAGCTCGCCTTGGCGGCGCACCAGGGGAAGTACTTCGCCGGCATCGCCAAGAAGCTCAAGGCCGTCGTCTGAGCTGCTCACAGCAATGGTCGTGCGGGATTGCACATCGTGTGTGGATGGATGATTTCCGGTTTATTAGCATGTCAACTGGAGCAAAATTTGTTTATTAGCAATTATTACTACACCGTGCTATAGTTTCTAATAGTATATCTTTTTGGGAAAGAAATAATAATGGCGACACTTATGCTCAAAATATGGTTTCTCCCGCCGGTGCGGATTTAGCTCTTGGGGTTGAACCTAAAACTGAGGTCAACCCTCACTTCCCCAGCGTTCTGGTCAATTCATTGATTCACTCGCTCAATGTTAGCGCGTGACAAAGGGGGGCCATTTACATTTGTATTGTTGGATAAAACTCAAGGGCAACAATGTGTGGGAGAACTCGTGACGATTCTAATTGGAGTATTTGTTGAATTTGAAATCGATGACTTCAAAAAACTTATTGAATATTTGGTTATGTCTTGTGACGATTCTAACTGAAGTATTGTTGTACTAGAAATATTTGCAAGTTATTTATGGATGGATTGTGCTATTTTCTGTAATTATTTTCAGTGTTGTGGACTTAAAAAAACAGGGACAAACCTTTAGGGTATATGGTTGGATGGTCGAATTTTGTATCTACATCTACGGATCAGTCGGCGGACAAGTGTTGGTTTTAAGAGTCGTGTTAAAGGTGGCCTTATTTGAGAGACAAAGAAGGAAGAGAACGAAAATGCATAGGAGCACTCGGCGACTCACCTCTATAATATCTCACCATTAAAGAAGCATAGGGATTCGTGCCGTTATATTAGTTTGGGTGTATTCTTTAGTTTAGGACGATGAATATATTTCTTTAAGAGAAGTATATGGTTGTATCCTTCTGAACACTCTTAATGATCTCTGAGGATAATAAATGCGTTATTGTGGGTGGCTTGAATGACATGTGACAGTGGCCCAACGTGCATGCAGATTTTGTTGAGCCTCACGTTTACAACACATCTAATAATATTCAGATTGTCTGACTAGTGAATAATTAATAAGAATTTTTAAAACAATTATGTTTTTACCAAGTTTTTAAGAATCATTTCAACTTTTGAAAAATATGTTTAATGGATTTAAATCATTTCCAAGATTTAGGAAATGTGGAAAAAAGTTCTGTGAAATTATCTGTCTTCTATAAAAACTGAGAATCTCATTATGAGAAAATAGAAGTAAATGGTGGATTTCAGTTATATGATTTTAATTCTTGGAAAAGTCATGGTACAAATTCCACAATCTATGTCTTTCCAGGGAAATAAAAAAAATTACTATACTGACTCCTGGGAAATTATGTAAAAATATTGAGAGAATTTCGTTATATTTCTTGTTGTTTTTCTTTACTAAAAACACAAAAACTTCATGATAGTAATTTTAAGAAATTTCATTACACTAATCTCAAGACTTATTCTTTTGTAAAATATATGTTATTATTAGGGGCAATGATAGGCGCCGGTCGACCGGCCCAAATTTGGGCCGGTCACCGCGCAGCCGTCCGATTTCCCTATTTACAGCTGTTAGATTTGACGCTTTCCCTCGAGTCATCGTCTTCCCTGCATTGCCTGAGAGAGAAAAAGGGGGGGACATCCCCACGTGCGCTCCCCACGCGCATAGCCCTGCCCGCCGCACGTCACTCGCCAGAGCTCCACCGGTCGCCGCCTCGCTTCGAAGCCCGAATTCGCCACCGTCGCACGCCTTCTCGTCTTGCCGTCGTTCCAGCACCGCCCTTCCCCGGATGCAGCTCTGCCCAACACCGGTTCCAGCAACTCGCAGTGATGATCATAGCACGGCGCCGCTGTCTCTGGCTCGCCGCTGTCGCTGACCTGCACCATCATGTTCCAGCGAAAAAACATATCTCAGCTGAAAAAAGCTCTGGTGTTCAGTTGCAGCAAAACCAAAAACTGGTTCCAGCAGAAAAAAATGTGGTTCCAGCAAAACGACCTGAGAAACTGCGAAACCAGTAAAATCGGTTGAAGCAAAAATTTATTCCGATTCCAGCAAAAAATTATCCTGATTCCAGCAAAAATTTACTTTGGTTCCAACAAAACGATCTGAGTAACTGGAAACTTCGGTAATCATTTGAAGCAAAAATTTATCTAGTTCCAGCAAAAATTAAGTACAGTTCCAGCAAAAATGAACTCAACAACTAGAAATCGGATAATAGTTTGAAGCAAAATTTACATCGGTTCTAGCAAAAAAGAACTTGAGTTCCAGCAAAAAACAGATCAGCAAAACAACCCAGCTTGCAGCTCCCCAAAAACTCCGGTCACTGCTCCGGCACCAACGGATGCAGCTCTGCCGTTGAAAGGGTGCGGCTGATTCCAGCTTCCTATTCCCGGTTGCTTCTTGCCGCCGGCGGTCGCCGTTGGATGCATCCCTCCTAGCCGTCGCCGGAGCTGCATCAAGCGTCGCCGGAGCTGCAACCTTTCAGTTTGGAGGTGCATCCAACGGCTAGGAGGGATGCATCCAACGGCGACCGCCGGCGGCAAGAAGCAACCGGGAATAGGAAGCTGGAATCAGCCGCACCCTTTCAACGGCAGAGCTGCATCCGTTGGTGCCGGAGCAGTGACCGGAGTTTTTGGGGAGCTGCAAGCTGGGTTGTTTTGCTGATCTGTTTTTTGCTGGAACTCAAGTTCTTTTTTGCTAGAACCGATGTAAATTTTGCTTCAAACTATTATCGGATTTCTAGTTGTTGAGTTAATTTTTGCTGGAACTGTACTTAATTTTTGCTGGAACTAGATAAATTTTTGCTTCAAATGATTACCGGAGTTTCCAGTTACTCAGATCGTTTTGTTGGAACCAAAGTAAATTTTTGCTGGAATCAGGATAATTTTTTGCTGGAATCGGAATAAATTTTTGCTTCAACCCATTTTACTGGTTTCGCAGTTTCTCAGGTCGTTTTGCTGGAACCACATTTTTTTCTGCTGGAACCAGTTTTTGGTTTTGCTGCAACTGAACACCAGAGCTTTTTTCAGCTGAGATATGTTTTTTCGCTGGAACATGATGGTGCAGGTCAGCGACAGCGGCGAGCCAGAGACAGCGGCGCCGTGCTATGATCATCACTGCGAGTTGCTGGAACCGGTGTTGGGCAGAGCTGCATCCGGGGAAGGGCGGTGCTGGAACGACGGCAAGACGAGAAGGCGTGCGACGGTGGCGAATTCGGGCTTCGAAGCGAGGCGGCGACCGGTGGAGCTCTGGCGAGTGACGTGCGGCGGGCAGGGCTATGCGCGTGGGGAGCGCACGTGGGGATGTCCCCCCTTTTTCTCTCTCAGGCAATGCAAGGAAGATGATGACTCGAGGGAAAGCGTCAAATCTAACAGCTTTTTTTTTTTTGAGAATCTCACAAAGCTTTATTACTAAATCATAATGTTCATAGGTACAAAAAGAAGATCGCCGGGTTGTCCTAGCCAAGTGTGTCGGCCAAACCCTAAAGATAACGCATGCTTTGCGAGATTATGGGCCTCCGTATTGGAGGTCCTATACTCATGAGTAAACGAACATGAAATAAAGGTAGTTGCTCTAGTCTTGATTTCCTCGACAATGGCTCCAAATTCTGCTGAGCTTCCCTGTCTGATTGCATCTACCACCACCTTGCAATCGGAGGCAACAAATAAATGGTTGATATAGAGATCTTCTGAAAGTGCTAATGCCTCCCGAACAGCTAGTGCTTCTAGCACTTGGGGGTTGTGCAGTCCTCTGAAAACGAGAGCTGACGCTCCCATGAACAAGCCTCTCTCATCCCTGCAAACCACACCAACTGCGCCAAACGTACCTGGGCGTGACACGGCCGCGTCCACGTTGAGTTTGTAGTAATCTGTTGGTGGTGGAATCCACGTACGGGGTCGTGGTACTGCTATCCCATGTGCTTCCTCCTTCTTCTTCTTCAAAAACTCTATGTCTGATAAGTAAGCTTTGATGAAGTTGTCAGTGGCAAACGGAGTCTGGTATATATCCTCATGTATAGCTTTCCGCCCATAAAGTAACAATCATCAACTGAAATTGCTCCGGTGGAAGAGAGTCATTCATGGCAAAGAGCCACAGCCGTGCGTCAGGTTCTGAGGTTGCCCACATGTGCTCGACCATCTCAGCTTCTGAAAGTGCCCACACACACCTAGACACATTACACTCCAGCAAAGAATGCCGCCAGCTATCCTGCCCTCCACATAGGGAGCAAGCACTCGTAGTGGCCATATGACGATGGTTTAGGACATCTCCCGTAGGGAGTGAGTGTTGCGCCAATCGCCAAGTGAAAAAGCGCAGTTTCGGTGGCACTGACATGTTCCATAGCGAGTTCCACCCCCTCATCTCATGTTCAGAGTTGGAAGGATCCTCCCTTTCCTCCAGCCATGCCTCGCGCCCAATCTTGATCTTGACAATCATCTTATAAGCTGACCGTACAGAAAAACGCCCCCTTGGATCATCATTCCATGCCCAGAAATCGTCCACACGCCGTGTACAGAGCGGTATTTAACAGCTGTAAATAGGGAAATCGGACGGCTGCGCGGTGACCGGCCCAAATTTGGGCCGGTCGACCGGCGCCTATCATTGCCCCATATCATATTGCATCAATAAAGCAGGAGTACTTGAAACATAATCCACTTAGTTTCATGTTCTTGCATTTTCTAAATTTCCTTTTCCAAACAAGCCAGCCATAAAAGCTCAAGGCCTCTCTCACACACACACACCATGAACTAGTACTGTACAAGCCAATAGCAAACGCGTACGCATGCAGCTGTCCCGCCTGAACCAGCACACCTTCCTCTCCCTCCTCAAAGCCGCCGCCTCCGTCTCCTCTCGCCGCCTCCCCAGCCTCCACGCCGTCTACATCAAGCTCGGGTTCCTCGCCCACACGCGCGTCACCAATGGCTTCATCCAGGGGTACTGCGCCACGAGGCGAGTCACCGACGCGCGCAGGGTGTTCGCCGAAATGCCGCGCCAGGACACCGTCTCCTTCAACTCCATGATCCACGGCTACGCGGTGTCCGGCGACGTCGCATCGGCGTGCCGGCTCTTTGAGCAGGTCCCGGCGCCGACGCCCGTCACGTGGACGTCGATGGTCGCCGGCCTCTGCCGCGCCGGGGATGTCGGGTCGGCAAGGCGCGTCTTCGACAAGATGCCGGAGAGGGACCTGGTTTCGTGGAACGCCATGATCTCTGGGCACGTCGGGAACAGGCAGCCCGTCGAGGCTCTCTGTCTCTTTGGGCGGATGATGAAGGAAGGGTTCGTGCCAAACCGTGGGACTGTTGTCAGCGCGCTGTCAGCCTGCGCGAGCGCCGGTGCGTTGGAGACAGGGAAGTGGGTCCATGTGTTCATAGAGAAGAACAGGCTCCGGTGGGACGAGTTCCTGGGGACGGCGCTTATTGACATGTATGCCAAGTGTGGCGCTGTGGAGCTTGCGTTGGAGGTGTTCGCGAGCTTGAGGGCGAGGAACACATGTACCTGGAATGCCATGATCAATGGCTTGGCCATGAATGGCTACTCAGCAATGGCGTTGGACATGTTTCGCCAAATGGAGCTTGACGGAAGAGTGGTACCGGATGAAGTGACCTTTGTAGGAGTCCTCTTGGCATGCAGCCATGGTGGATCTGTGGATGCAGGTAGGGAGCATTTCAACATGATCTCCAAGAAGTATGGCATAGGGTTAATCCTTGAGCACTATGCGTGCATGGTTGATCTCCTTGCCCGATCTGGTCATCTACAAGAGGCACACAAGCTCATTACAGAGATGCCAATGAAGCCAGATGTTGTCATCTGGAGGGCATTGCTTGGTGGATGCCGGCTCCACAAGAATGTCAAGATGGCTGAAATTGTCATAACTGAAATGGCAGCAACCTGCAGTGGAGACCATGTGCTCCTGTCCAATCTCTATGCTGCAGTAGGGAGATGGAATGGCGTTGAAGATGTTCGGAGGACCATGAGAAGCAAGGGGATCGAGAAGATTCCTGGTTGCAGCTCGGTTGAGATGGATGGTTCCATCCATGAATTCATTTCAGGTGACAAGTCACATCCATCATATGATGACATTCATGCAAAACTGATTGAGATTGGTGGAAGGATGCAACAGCAAGGTCATGTCACAGAGATCACTGAGGTGTTCTATGACATTGAAGATGAAGAGAAAGAGCAGGCGCTTGGACATCACAGTGAGAAGCTTGCAATAGCGTTTGGGCTCATTGGAGGACCTCCAGATGCTACAATCAGAATTGTCAAAAATCTCCGCTTTTGCATGGATTGCCACAAGTTTGCTAAGCTAGTGTCCAAGATCTATCAACGGGAAATTGTGGTTCGTGATAGAGCCAGGTTCCATCATTTTAGAGGGGGAACTTGTTCTTGCAATGATTTTTGGTAGAAGAGAATCAGTTAAACTCTGGCACAGTGGCAGTGGTATACAGTATGTTTTTCTCATTGTGAGCTTCTGCTTGCTAGTTCTTGTTTACTCTTTAGTAGGATATGCCCTTGCACAGTTGTCTGAGTCAATGTGTGTAGTCTGGGGATAAGTTCAAAAGTCTTGATAGCGTACCCGAACAAGTCAAGAAACATCGTGAACTCTAATCGAGCTAATGAAATCATTCAGTTATTCATTTGCACACATGTAAATATGTACAACACAACTCAACTTGACTGAATATCTTGATGAAACCGCAAAGGGGTTAAGAAAAGCTAGAAATACCAGATTAGTCTCTTTTGGGTGTGTTAATACATTGCACAAAAATCTGCAGAAGCATCAGTAGTGGAACTTTGCACGTCGTAATTGTCAATGTAGTCCTTGTAACTGCATTATGTCCTTGAAAATCTCCGAAAATATTACAAGCAAGGCGCCCCCCATAACAAATGAGAGGGTTAATTTCCCTCCTGGGACTATGGGGGATATAGGAGCTTCCAAGTCATTTGAGTATCTCTCTGACCAAGACATGGCTGCAGGGAAAACTCCAAAGAGTACCAGAACTGAAAAGAATACATGCAAGGGATCAGTTCATTTCTCCAAGTAACAAATCTAATATTTCAACAATAAGTGAATCATACGAATATTCTGCACTTCCTATTCATAAAAGGTCATTGCAGTAGATTGTAGCAGACCATATGAAATGTTCTGCTATTCTATATCAGTATATTATTTTGTGTCTGCAGCCTGCAAGGAGTCCAGTATTTCTCATTGGGACTAGAGATACTGTAAAAGCATCCTTACCTCCATAAGTTCCTGCAAAGTCCAATGCCTTGAAAAATATCTCTGGATCAAGCAGTGACAGAACAAGCGGAGGGAACAAAGTTACAAGGTACGTCAGAGGTTTGTTCTGTCCACTTGGTAGTTTGAGCACTGCAAAGTTGTATAGAAGAAGCAAAAAAGAGAAGGATAATGAATTAATAGCAGTAAGCTCTAGACCTCTTCCTAGCTCAAAAATATGATTGCTCTGGAGTCTGGACTGAAGAAGATACTTACAGTCTGCGATGAAGTCTGAGAGTCCTAGAACAAATCCAATGTATGATGTGCCTATTGCCAAAAATGAGAATGCCTCAACGATAGGCTGCAAATAAGAAGGTGTTTCAAATCAATCCCCATTTATCGCACATCATAAGAACATCTTGAAAAATACTTACCCCCACTGTACCATTGCTTGACCTAAGTTGTTGTAATGGATCAGTAATAGTCCCACTTTCTGCAAACCCCGGGATTGTCCCCAGGATGACAGCATCCCATATGAGAAACAGAGCAAGGGGTATGGCAGTACCTAACACAATGGCCTTCCTGCAAGATTCAGTAAGATTATCATATGCCTCTGGAAGTCACCAACTTAGGATATAGTAGCGTGACCGGTCCAACATAAATATGTCTGTCCCTTTTTAATGAGAAAATTTTCTTGTTCTTCAAGATCTTATGTTTTCTCGAAAGAAGGCATATATTGCTCTGTTGCTGTAAGTCTGAAAACTCTGTCTATCCTTTTGATGTCACAAGTAACAACTGCTGTACTTATGCAGGTAGTGTACACATTTATCTTCACAACCTTACCTTACTTTTGATAGGTCTCCCTCCAAATTTGTACACAGAACAGGAACTACATTCTGTTCAGGAATCAGGAATATACTCAGTCAAATACCAAGAAGATTAATTTTTCGACGTGAATATGGTAAGCGAGATTACCTGATATACGAATGAAAGAGCAATTATTGGTATACTTTGGGGAGCAGCAGCAAAATTCGTTTCGAGAAGAGAACTCCACTGTATGTTTCCACTTGCCACCACCTGTGAAGGTCACACCCGTTTGTTCAGTGTCTATACTTTGTTGTAGGATGTACCTTACGCGAAAGAAATTTCCTAGTGGTTGCTCATGTTATCTTTGTCGTCACTCGCCGGACATAATTTTTCTGTATTCCAACAACTATTACTGGGTACTAAAAGAATGGCAATATTTCCTGTCAAATAGAACCTGTTTATCTATAAGCATTGAGGATTTGGATCTATACACTTACGCTCATGTAGCTTACTGTACGTGCACACTTGGACTGTCTTAAATTTTTATCTCACTAACAGAGTATTTTGCAACCAAAATTTGTAGGCTTGTAAGTTATTTTCAGGAAATGTAGTCATGTTTCATTCTCTTTGTCGACTGCTAAAAGCCTAGGATCATCAAGGTTTCAAATATTTATGACGGGTTAATGTAGAACTCCACTTACCACAAGAGCTGTGAAGGATGTTATGATACTGAACACCAAAAAGCCATTCACGGCACCAATGACTCTCTGACTGCAGCCATCAAGAAGATTAGTTTTACTGCTTATAATCTCTGAAAGAAGTATTCAACAATTGTGACTTCATGGCATACCATGTTATATAATAAATTTCCTAAGTAATTAGGGACATTAGGACAGAAATTTCTGTATAACAAATATCAGTAAGAAATAGCCTTAATGCAATATCTGTTATAAAATAAATTCTATATAACAAATTTCTATAATATCTGCTATATGATAGACTATCCTCTTTTGTGAACCTTAATAATTGCATATGCATTTGTTTTGCAAATCGAGAATGAAGTTAACCCTTAATGGTTACTCCCTCCGTTCTAAATATAAGACCTTTTAGAGATTTCAATAGGGACAACATACGGATGTATTTAGAGTGTAGATTTACTCAATTTGCTCCGTATGTAGTCTATATTGGAATCTCTAAAAACGCTTATATTTAGGAACGGAGGGAGTACAAAGTAGTAGACTTGAAGCTACACTGGATGTAGTCAGGAGCTCCCATAACATAATTTGAAAATATCTTGTGATGAACCCTGAAGTTAAGTAGCATGGAACTAAAAAAGCGAAACATCTGCTTGAACAATTTTGTTTGCTATTACTGGAAGTGCATCATCTAATATGATGCAGTAACATTTCTCAAATACCTTCCGAAGTAGCATAAACCCCCAAAAGCCAGTGAAAATAGTGTGGCACTCTCCCATCTGTAAGCATACTGACGTCATCAATGGTTGAAGAAAAGAAATTACTGAACACTAAATCAAATGCATGATGATGACCAATGATGGTTAGTAAATGCTACGTAGAACCTACATGCAGGAAAATATTTATGTGGATTGTAGAAGTACCGACTAGTGTAAATTGATTAAATTCCATAGCAGTTGTTTCTCACATAATGCAAGCTCCTGATATTTTGTTTTTCTGGGGTTACAACACAAAGGTAAAGCATATAATAGACACTACATCTCTATACACTAGTAAGATGAATACGTCATCTTTACAACAAAAGCTGGGAAAATAAATGTATTGGCTAATAAAATGAAGATCATGGAAAGAGGTCATACAATGGAATGCCCAATGAGTTTGTTAAGATCTCTGAAGAGCGTGCCACATACGCAACAAGAAGTGCATAATGTATAAACAAATATGAAAAGCTGCAGGCACATAGAAATTATGGTCAAAATTTCTCCAGTTCAAATAGGAATTTGTAACTGAGTGTATTACATAGTGATATGAATCCCATTATGATGTTCATATCAATGTATATTATGATTTGGAGTTCTTATATACATAAGAATTTATTATACCAGGCTGTTCTTACTCCAACTGTCCCTAGAGTGCGCTTAGCCATTGAAACCTGGAAAAAGAGAGCCTTCAGAGAGTATGCTTGCTACTTTCAACCACGCAAGATGCAAAATATACAAGGAATGAAATACATATCATAGATGGATAGGTGCAACATCCCACCCATTATTGAGCACTTTCTGGTATTTGGAGCGTGTATCATTCTCTATCTTTTGCCAGTCTTAATTCATTTCTATCTTGTGTTCAGGTGAAATATATCCAAGCACTAGGTGATATTGGATCAACCTCCTATCATATGCCACTTTTTAGCTAAATCACATAATCGTAGATTCATTTTAATTGCCTCTAATAGAAACTTTGATCAGGAAATCAGCAATGGAGTGACGCGTTAACTACCAGGGAGACACCTCCAGATCCTAGCTCACACATTGTATTGACATTTACTTCAGCAACTAACAGCCCTGTTACAACCTGGAGAAAGCGATGGCAAACGAAAACTGTAAGTGCAGACAAGTAAGTGAATTCGACAAAATATGGGTGAAACTATCAAACCCTCCCGTATCAGGTGACACACACAACAAGCAAATATTCTTTACGACGAGAATTTATCCAGGAAAGCGCAATGCAAAAGGGTTTACCTTTGAGAGGCTTCTCTGACTGCATGTCACCTCTAACACATCAGGTTTGATAGTTTACCCAGTCAATTGACATTCTATTACCATATATGCCCAGCAGAAAATGCATGTGACCGCTGAGGCCAAGAATCCAGCTTCCTGTGTGACGGCAGGGATCGCAAGGATACCTGCCCCGACCTATGGCACCAACATTGATGAAAAGGAAGGTTAGTTATGTAACATAATAAGCCTTTTCTTACTCCGAACTATTCCTGAAATATATGTTTACTCCAAAGGGATGTCTCAAGTACGTAGTTTCTAACATGTGTGAAATAATGCCGCTATGGATTGAGTTTTGTCGCAAAGCTACTGATGTGTCAAGGTGCGTAGTATTATTACCGAAAAGGCTTTCACTCCGCTTTATAGATAAAGCAAACCACCACAGCTACAAGGGCCAACACAAGTTCAAACCGCACGCACACACAAGGTGCGTAGTATTATTCCTTGTGGATTTTTTGGCTTGCAATGCTAGTTTCGTGAGACAGGGTTGTTGTCCTCAATGTTTTATCTGATCTCTGTCGTGTGGTCTTTTACATTTCACTGATTCTGGACAGGCGCATTGCATTTAAAAAAAGCCTTTACCTGCAGCCTACTAAGCAATCTGACATCAAAATTTCAGGTCTTACATTACTTCAAGGGCGGTAAGAAAAAAAGGAAAACGTTACCGTTGTGCCTGCCACAAGGAAGATGGAACTGGTGATACTCCCTGGCACATCCAAGCGAAAAACAGAGACAATCCCATCAGGTGCGCCCCAAAGGCCAAAAACGCGCAAGAAAGCTCGGCAAAGCAACAGACTGCATGATCCGAGCATGGTTACCTGGCTCGTGCTTCATGGTTGCCTTGTTGACATTGGAGAAGAGGCGCTCCAGCTGCGGAGGCGAGCTACCCGGTGATCGCCCCTCGGCAGACTGGGAACAGCGACATCGCTGCAGCCTCCTCCTCCTGGCCTCCCCTGTCCTGCTAACCGCCGGTGTTTTTATAGAGGAAGGCGGCAAGACGGATGATGCCGGCGGTGAGCTCAGCAGAGGGCAGCACTGGAGAGCGGCTGCTGCCATTGCTGCCGCTGCCACTGCTGCTTCTTCCTCTAGAGGTAGGCTTGGAGCTTTCTTTTTTTGTTTTTGTTTTCTTTTTCTGTTATCTTCCGGTTGTTATTGGTGGGGGTTTGTGTGGCGCAGGTGTCCAGGCTGAAAAGTTCTGGTGCTGTGGCGCAATGGCAGTCCTAGAGCTGTGTGAGCGTTTGTGGATCAGCTCTGTGTGGAAGAGGAAGCAGAACTGTCACTTGCCCAAACTTTTTGTTGTTGCATGTGCGTATGCTGAAGGAAAGATCCATGATCTGTTGATGGTTTGCAAACTTGCAGTTGCTTTGCTTGTACGTTTGATTATTTTTTAATAAAATAGAAGCTTTATTAGCCAACATAGATCTGCACCAGTTATAGATGCACACTAGCGTCATCGAGCTGTCAAAAAGAAAGATGCACACTTTTTTTAAAATAAAATAAAAGCATTTCACTACAAATCGAGTTTGTTATGGCAAGTTAAGTTGTCGCGAGGATGACAATTTTCTTTAGTAAGCATGACAAGTCCTAGGCATGTTCAATTTTTTGCCAGGATTTACCATGCTTACTAAAAGGAATTGCCATCCTCGCGAAAACTTAATTTGTCATAAAAAAAGTTTTATTTGCGGTGATTAAAAATCTGACGTCAGTTTTTTACATTTCTAGAATAAAAAATGATGTCAGAATGCCAAAGAGAAACAACCAATTACATAAAGCAGAAAAAAAGAATCATGGCCTGCAAATGCTTGTTACTGCACGAAAACAAGTCTCCTGGAGATCTTCGTAGGTGCGCCCAATATTCTCGAAACAAAAACATGAAGCAAAACCACCTCCAATGTCGGTTTGCTTGGCTTTTGGGAATTTTGGGTCACATGCCCGGGATGAAATCTCTGCTAGGCTTGCCGATGCTGGCAATGACAACACTTGAGGATGTCGTTGTCCCCCTTCTGGAGGCACTACCATGGCCTTTCTCCGTGCCCCTCTTTGAGCACCGGGGAAAACCCTAGATCTGGTTCACCAGATTGGATGGCGGCGACACGACATTGTCCCCTTTGCGAAGGCGCCATCTTGGTTGTTCGCAGCGGGCCCGGTGTTGAATTTGGAGATGTTGGACGCCGTGTTTCTTCGGGTTGCTTCCCAGGGCATGGACATCCAGGGGCGCAATGTATGACATTGTTGGCGCTTCCTCCACGGCTTCTCCTTCCAGCCCGGCCTAGTCCCGCAACCCACTTGTCGACTCCTCTAGGTGCTTAAGGTGAGGGGTATGTTCATCCAGTCAGTCCTCGAGTCATAGCGGTGCGAAGCAGGGGCCTCGCATTTGTTATGATGCGGTCTAGGTGCCTTGTGTCTCGTCTCCTCGCCTTCCTTGGCTGGAATTCTTGCTAGGTGAGTTTAGTGTTGTGTTGCATCCCTTGTTCGACTCTTCCCACACCTAGTATGATGCCCCCTTTCTCTCTTCTTGATGCGATTGTTGTTCTCTCTTACCTATGAATGAAATGATACGCGAACCTTGTGCAGTTGTAGAAAAAAGTCAATTTGTTGAACACGCTACAAAACCCTAGTATGCCCAACCCAAAGGTGGCTTCTCTAGGAAACCCACGACATTGAAGCCCACCGCAGCAAGTGGGGCCTACCTCATCTTTTTTTTGTAAAGAGTGGTCTAGCTCGTTAGACCTACTGCTAAGAAAAGCTCGTTATAGTTTGGCTAGAGCTACGATCGTGTTGAAAATTGACGACTATCTACCAAGGAAGATGCTTCCTGGAGATCCTTGTCGAAGAGTGGGCCATTCTTGCAAGACCAACCTTTGTGGATGCAATCTAGCTCTTGTACTTGGTGAACCCCTTGTATCAATATATCTTAGCAGTAGAATGTAGGGTTATTACCCATCTCGAGACCCTGAACTTGGGTATGAGTGGTAAATTCATTATAATCACCATCGTCAAAGTCAATTACCGTCCCCGGCCGGATGTAGCTTTCGGCTGGTTCACAACTTCCTGCGCCTGTCAATTGGTACATTTGATTTACATGTTGTTATATTTTCTTTTGGAAGTGTGATGTAGGCTAGAACCCTAGATGCCCGATCGTTCATGATTGGCGGGGATCCTACGAAGAACATGAAGAACACGAGGAGAAATCATGAGGGGAAACACGAGAGAATCACTCAAACCAACAAGATTCGGTCACACATATGCTAGATCCTCGAAACACAAAGAGTGATACACGATCCAAAGTCAACAAAGGACGATACAAAGGTCTTCTCCGTGAGGAGGTCTTGAAGGGTCTTCCCGTGATGGGGTCTTGAATTCGCTTGGGGGATCTTCTCCGAAGAGGTTGTGAACTCTGATGGAGAAGTAACCAAGTGGATGAGCAAAGCTCTATCTCAAATATGAGCTAAACCAATGCTAACCCTAAAACATAGGAGATAGAGGAGTATATATAGTCTAGGGCCATGAAGGGGTAAGTAAAGGGCGGAACAAGTACATGGGCCTCGGCCCAGAGACGCTGTGCGCAGGCAGGGCGGTAGTACCGGACCCTCGGGCGGTAGTACCACTTGGAGTTCGGTGGTAGTGAAGGAAATATGCCCTATAGGCAATAATAAAATTATTATTTATTCCCTTAATTCATGATAAATGTTTATTATTCATGCTAGAATTGTATTAACTGGAAACTTAGTACATGTGTGAATACATAGACAAAACATATAGTCCCTAGTATGCCTCTACTTGACTAGCTCATTAATCAAAGATGGTTATGTTTCCTAACCATTGACATGTGTTGTCATTTGATTAACGGGATCACATCATTAGGAGAATGATGGGATGGACATGACCCATCCGTTAGCTTAGCATTATGATCGTGTCAGTTTCATTGCTACTGCTTTCTTCATGACTTATACAAGTTCCTCAGACTATGAGATTATGCAACTCCCGAATACCAGAGAAACACTTTGTGTGCTACCAAACATCACAACGTAATTTGGTGATTATAAAGGTGCTCTGCAGGTGTTTCCGAAGGTGTTTGTTGGGTTGGCATAGATCGAGATTAGGATTTGTCACTCCGTGTTTTGGAGAGGTATCTCTGGGCCCTCTCAGTAATACTCATCACTATAAGCCTTGCAAGCATTGTGACTAATGAGTTAGTTGCGGGAAGAAGTATTACGGAACGAGTAAAGAGACTTGCCGGTAACGAGATTGAACTAGGTATTGAGATACCGACGATCGAATCTCGGGCAAGTAACATACCGATGACAAAGGGAACAACGTATGTTGTTATGCGGTTTGACTAATAAAGATCTTCATATAATATGTAGGAACCAATATGAGCATCCATGTTCTGCTATTGGTTATTGACCAGAGACGTGTCTCGGTCATGACTACATAGTTCTCGAACCCGTAGGGTCCGCACGCTTAATGTTTGATGACGATTGGTATTATGAGTTTATGTGATATGATGTACCGAAGATTGTTCGGAGTCCCGGATATGATCACGGACATGAAGAGGAGTCTCGAAATGGTCAATACATAAAGATTGATATATTGGACGACTATATTCGGACACCGGAAGTGTTCCGGAGAAGTTTCGGATAAAACCGGAGTGTCGGAGGGTTACCGGAACCCCCCGGGGAACTAATGGGCCTAGATGGGCCCTAGTGGAGAGAGAGAGGGACTGGCTAGGGCAGGCCGCACGCGCCCTCCCCTTGAGTCCGAATAGGACAAGGAAGGGGGGGTGGCGCCCCCTTGCCTTCCCCCTCTCCCTCTCCTTCCTTCCCCCCTCTCTCCCTTTAGGTGGAAACCTACTAGGACTTGGAGTCCTAGTAGGATTACCCTATTGGGGACGCACCCTTGGAGGGCCGGCCAGCCTCCCCCTTGCTCCTTTATATACATGGGCAGGAAGGCATGAGGGAGTCCTGGATTAAGGGGTCCTCGGACAGCCGGACTATTAGCATGGGCCGGACTGCTGGGCTATGAAGATACAAGACAGAAGACTTCTTTCCGTGTCCGGATGGGACTCTCCTTTGCGTGGATGGCAAGCTTGGTGATTTAGATATGTAGATTCCTTTCTCTGTAACCGACTTTGTGTAACCCTAGCCCACTCCGGTGTCTGTATAAACCGGATGGTTTAGTCCGTAGAGGCAACTACAATCATAATCATAGGCTAGAATTCTAGGGTTTCAGCCATTACGATCTCATGGTAGATCAACTCTTGTAATACTCATATTCATCAAGATCAATCAAGCAGGAAGTAGGGTAATACCTCCATAGAGAGGGCCCGAAGCTGGGTAAACATCATGTCCCCTGCCTCCTGTTACCATCAGCCTTAGACGCACGGTTCGGGACCCCCTACCCGAGATCCGCCGGTTTTGACACCGACATTGGTGCTTTCATTGAGAGTTCCGCTGCACCGTCACCAGAAGGCTTGATGGCTCCATCAATCATCTACAACAATGCAGTCCAGGGGGAGATCTTCCTCCCCGGGCAGATCTTCGTATTCGGCGGCTTCGCACTGCAGGCTAACTCGCTTGGCCATCTAGAGCAGATCGATAGCTACACCCCTGGCCATCGGGTCAGATTTGGAAGCCTGAATTATGTGGCTGATATCCGCGGAGACTTGATCTTCGACGGATTCGAACCCATGACGGCTGTTCCCTGCCACCACGATGAACATGACCTAAATCTATCATCGGACCGCGCTCATGAGATAGCGCCTGTAACCGCTCTGGCCCTAGATCCGGAGCAGACCACACCATGCGAGGACGGAAGCTCAACTCCACCACGGAAGCCGTAGACTCAGCGGCGTTCGAGCCGCACACAGACCCAACATCGAGCTGGGCTTGTGCCACCGGAACCTCGGATTTGTCTCCGGCCATAGGTTCTGGACCGCTTGCATCCGCGTCCATCGAACCTGATTGGGCGCCGATCTTGGAGTTCAGCTCCGTGTACATCTTCCAGCACTCACCTCTAGGCGATGTGTTCAACTCATTGAAATGCCTCTCCTTGTCGGGGGACTCCCGGCCGAACTAGGTCCGGCTTGAATTAGAAGCCGATAACGGAGAATTTCGCTCCCCACCCACCACCCACTTCATAGCCATTGTCGAAGACTTAACCGACATGTTCGATTACGGCTCCGAAGACATCAACGATATGGACAACGATGCCAGAGAGGAGCAGGCACAAAAACCACCGCTCACAAGGCAGTGGACGGCTACATCCTCATACGAGGTATATATGGTGGACGCACTTAAAGAAAAGGAGACCGACGACAATAATGATAAGCCTGTCGATGAACCTCCCAAGCATCGGCATCAGAAGCACCGATCTCGATCCGACAAAGGAAAAGGTAGCAACATTGTCACTAACGACGGTGATAATCCGGACCAAGCCGAGGACCCCACAGATCCAGCAATGGAGCAGGACAAGCGAGAGGACGGCGAACACAATTCGGGACCCCTATCTGACCACAGCGACGCCGAAGATACCAATTACCAACCTGTCTCCGAAGAGGAGGTCAGTCTGGGCAACGACAAATTCATCGTCTCGGAAGAACCCTTAGAACAAAAGCGCCTCCACCGGAGGCTTATCGCCACAGCGAGGAGCCTGAAGAAGCAGAAGCAGCAGCTAAAAGCCGCACAGGATACACTCAATGATAGATGGAACGAAGTGCTAGACGCTGAGGAAAAATATGGCTGCAATCGCCAAACAAAGGGCTATCCTAAGCGTAAATTACTGCCCGAATTCGACGATGAGGCTATTCCGCCTATACAACCGAAAAACAATACTCCCGACAAGCCGGACAGTCCACCTCGTGGATGAGACAGAGTGGCTAGCAATGGCGTACACAAGCCCTCACCCCCTCCCTGCAAAGGAAAGGAGGCCGTGGCTCGGGACCAGGAACACGATCTACGTGAGGACCTGGACAAAAAGGCTGGCAAAACCAGGTCCATCTATGGATCCAGGGAACGTGCTCCTACACGGGACCATGGTTATCAAACCAAATATGCCGGTCATTTACTAGTTCGGAACCAATACCAAACATTAAACCGTCGGACCCACGCCACAACACAGCCAAATACAGGAGTGCCACACACCCCCTGTGCTTCACCAATGAGGTGCTGGAACATGAATTTCCAGAAGGGTTTAAACCTGTAAACATCGAGGCATATGATGGAACGACAGACCCTGCGGTTTGGATAGAAGACTTTATTCTTCACATCCACATGGCTCGTGGAGATGATCTCCACGCCATCAAGTACTTACCCCTCAAGCTGAAAGGACCAGCTCGGCACTGGCTGAAAAGCCTCCATGAAAACTCCATTGGAAGCTGGGAAGAACTTGAGGACGCTTTTCAAGCCAATTTCCAAGGGACATATGTCCGGCCCTCGGATGCACACGATCTAAGTCACATAATCCAACAACCCAGAGAATCAGCCCGTAAGCTTTCGAACCGGTTTCTCACTAAGAAGAACCAAATCGTCGATTGCCCGGACGCCAAAGCCTTAGCGGCCTTCAAACATAATGTCCAGGACGAACGGCTAGCCAGACACCTCGGACAGTAAAAGCCAAGGACAATGGCAGCCTTAACTACACTCATGACCCGTTTTTGCGCGGGTGAGGACAGCTGGTTAGCCCGTAGCAGCACTAGTGAGATCCTGGCACATCTGAGGTCAGGGATGGCAATGGAAAGCCACAACGCAACAAAAACAAATGTCGAAACAATGAAGAAAGCCCAGACAATACAACGGTAAACGCCGGATTCAGTTGCCCCATACCCGGTCAACTGAAGAAGCCATTTAAAGGCAATAAAGACGGTCCATCCAGCCTAGACAAAATTCTAGACATGCCCTGCTAGATGGTCTTCAAGCAGGCCGAAAAATCAATGCCGAGCACAAGGGGAAGGGATCTCAAAGCGAAGACGAGGACGAATCTTGCCAGCCGAACACGAGGGGACAGAAGAAATTTCCACCGGAGATTAAAACAGTGAGCATGATCTATGTGACTCACATCCCAAAGAGGGAGCGCAAGCGCGCACTCCAAGATGTCTATGCCGTTGAGCCTGTTGCCCCCAAATTCAACCCATGGTCGGCCTGTCCGATCACCTTTGATTGCAGGGATCATCTGTAACGCCCCAGACATACTTTCCATATTTGTATCCAACTCTTGCCGTCTCCGGCGCTAAGTTATATTTATTTCTCGGGTTCGGGTCTTTGTCTCCGTGTGTTGTTTTTCTTTTTTGTGCATCTCTTATCATGCCATCTCGTGCATTGCATTTGCATACATGTTCATCTCATGCATTCGAGCATTTTCCCCGTTGTCCGTTTTGCATTCCGGCGCTTCGTTCTCCTCCGGTGGTCATTTCTAGTCTTCTTTCGTGTGTGGGGTCTAAACATTTCCGGATTGGACCGAGACTTGTCATGCGGCCTTGGTTTACTACCGGCAGACCGCCTGTCAAGTTTCGTATCATTTGGACTTCGTTTGATGCTCCAACGGTTAACCGAGGGACCAGAAAGGCCTCGTGTGTGTTGCAGCCCAACCCCCCCAAATTTGGCCCAAAACCCACCAAACTCTGCTCCATGTCCTAGAGCGTTCGATCACGATCGTGTGGGCGAAAACCGCACCTCATTTGGACTCTCCTAGCTCCACTTACGCCTATAAATACCCCCTCCATTCGGATCTCTTCTTCCCCCGTCCGAAAC
>NC_041383.1:129214173-129214808 GCF_002162155.2 Triticum dicoccoides | reverse complement strand
TTTGCTATGCTAGTTTGCTCGCTCTTTTGCTTTGCCACTGCTACGATGCCTACCTTTTGCTTGTCAGCCTCCCAATTGCCATGTTGAACCTCTAACCCACCATTGTCCCAGCAAACCGTTGATTGGCTATGTTACCGCTTTGCTCAGCCCTTCTTATAGCGTTGTTAGCTGCAGGTGAAGATTGGAGCCGTTCCTTGTTGGAACATTTATTTACTTGTTGGGATATCATTATATTGCTATGTTATCTTAATGCATCTATATACTTGGTAAAGGGTGGAAGGCTCGGCCTCTCGCCTAGTGTTTTGTTCCACTCTTGCCGCCCTAGTTTTCCGTCATATCGGTGTTATGTTCCCGGATTGTTGCGTCCCTTACGCGGTTGGGTTATAATGGGAACCCCTTGATAGTTCGCCTTGATTAAAGCTTTTCCAGCAATGCCCAACATTGGTTTTACCATTTGCCACCTAGCCTCTTTTTCCCTTGGGTTTCCGGAGCCCGAGGGTCATCGTATTTTAGCCCCCCTTGGGCCAGTGCTCCCTCTGAGTGTTGGTCCAAACTGAGCTGCCTGCGGGGCCACCTCGGGGAAACTTGAGGGTTGGTTTTACTCGTAGCTAGTCTCATCTGAGTGTGCCCTGAGA
>NC_041383.1:129208598-129213884 GCF_002162155.2 Triticum dicoccoides | reverse complement strand
AGAGATATGTGCAGCTCCTATCGGGATTTGTCGGCACATTCGGGCGGTGTTGCTGGACTTGTTTTAACCTGTCGAATCATCTTGTTGTACCAAGATACCGAGTCTGATCGGTGTGACTTGGGTGGAGGTCTATTCCTTCGTTGACCGTGAGAGCTTGTCATGGGCTAAGTTGGGACTCCCCTGCAGGGATTGATCTTTCGAAAGCCGTGCCCGCGGTTATGGGCAGATGGGAATTTGTTAATGTCCGGTTGTAGATGACTTGAATTAAACTTAATTAAAATGAATCAACCGTGTGTGTTACCGTGATGGCCCCTTCTCGGCGGAGTCCGGGAAGTGGACACGGTGTTGGAGTTATGCTTGCGCAGGATGTTCCTTTAGCTTCTCGCTCGTGCTTCGCCTTCTCTTCTCGCTCTCTTTTGCGTATAAGTTAGCCACCACATATGCTAGTCGCTTGCTGCAGCTCCACATATATTTGCCTTATCCATTCCTATGAGCTTAAATAGTCTTGATCGCGTGGGTGTGAGATTGCTGAGTCCCTGTGGCTCACAGATACTACAACTCTAGATGCAGGTCCAGGTGTTTCTGCTCCAGTTGACGATTACGAGCTCAAGTGGGAGTTCGACGAGGACTCTCAGCGATACTACGTGTCCTTTCCGGATGATCAGTAGTGGTGCCTAGTTGGGGTTATCGATTCAGGACCTTGTCGCATGTTGGGGGGTCTTTTCTATTTTGGCACCGTAGTCGGGCCATGAGTGATTTGTATGATGGATGTTATTTATGTACTCTGATGTGACGTGGCGAGTGTAAGCCAACTATGTTATCTCCCCCTTTTATTATATTACATGGGATGTTGTAATGACTGCCTGACTTGCGACATTGCTTTCAATGCGGTTATGCCTCTAAGTCGTGCCTCGACACGTGGGAGCTATAGCCGCATCGAGGGCGTTACAAGTTGGTAATCAGAGCCTTCCCCGACCTTAGGAGCCCCCATTGCTTGATCGTTTTTAGCAGCCGAGTTGTGTCTAGAAAAATGTTTTGAGTCCTTAGGAATTATATATCGGAGAGTTAGGAATTCTTTTTACTTCCCAGTCTCCACATCGCTCTGGTAAGGCATCCTGACGTAGAGTTTTGACTCTTCTCTTCTCGAATTTCACAAAAAAAATTTAGGATCACGCGAGTATTTTGGTTTTGTTCCGATGGTTTTGTGACGAGAACATTGTTCTTGGTGCCTCCTGTCTTTAGGGGTTGTGGCAGTGTCCCGGGGAGTTGAGCTCCGAGGTGTTGTCGTCACAATTTTATCGTTGCAATTCTGGTATACTTGAGATATGTGCGCGACTTTGGAAATCTCCTTTATGCAGTTCGTTGGTGAGATAACCTCGACGCCACCCAGTACTGGGGCGGGAGTTCGGGAGTATCGCCATAACTTGTATAACGGATGCTTTTCGAAGGTTGAGGTAGATGGTTTCCGAAGTTTTCCTGGTTATGTGTTGAAGGATGGATACAGCTGGATGTAGGATTTGCTAGTTTGGGTGAGATATTGTGCTTCCCCTGTATCCCCAACACCTGATTGCATAACCGGAAAGGTTCGGGAGTTTCATAGGTGGGAATTCTAGTAGCTCTAGTTCTTCTCCCACGGATATTGGTTTGAGATTGGGATTTCTTACCGATTATTCGTTCTTGATCCGTACCTTGTTGAATTATTTCTCTTCCTTAATTCTTCGTGGCTTCTCAATTTATGGATATGTGACCATTTGAAGAGGAATGCATTCGTTCATTTTGTTCGGATGTGAAGACTATATGTTGCAATTTTCATTCCGTTGGATTCAGCTTCTATATTGTTATTACCTATGTGCTAATGGTGGTCAACCTCTTCAGGATGGCTCCTCCAACGCGCACGACTCCGAATCCTGATCCGCCTCCGCCTCCGCCTCCTCCGGAAGCATGGCAAGCTGTGATGGCCGCAACTAATGCAAACACACAGTTGATCATGCAAATCCTCCAAGAGCGCAATCAAGGCAGTCAAGGGAATCAAGGCCATAATCAGCACCACTTTGCTACACTGAACCAGTTCCTTGCTAATGGCCCAAAGACGTTCAGCGGTTGTGTTGAGGCTACCGATGCTGACGATTGGCTAGTGGATCTGGGCAAGCATTTTGAATGTAGCAACGTCAGGCCTGAAGATTTCGTCAAGTTCGCTTCTTTCCAGCTCAAAGATCAGGCTGCAGAGTGGTTCCAGCAGTACAAGGATTCCAGAGGTGGACGTCTGATCACTTGGGACGATTTCCGTCAAGATTTCCGCGCTCATCACATCCCTCAAAGTGTGGTTGAGAGTAAGCGTCAGGAATTCCGCAATCTGAAGCAAGGCTCTTTGTCTGTCTATGACTACAACAAGTTGTTCCAGAAACTCGCCCGTTTTGCCAAGCAGGATGTTCCTGATGAGAAGAGCATGATCTATCAGTTCAGGGGTGGTCTTCGTGAGGAAATTCAGCTCGCTCTTGTTCTCTTTGAGCCGTTGAGATACGATGAGTTCTACAACATGGCACTGAAGCAAGAAGCTGCTCAGATGAGATGTGATGCTTCCAGGAAGCGTGCCAGAGATGTTACTCCTTCTTCCTCTACTCAAGTGGTCAAGCAGCAGAAGTATTGGCTTCCTCCTCCTCCGTTCCGTCAGCCGTATTAGCAGAAGAGCAAAGGTGGCAGTGGTTTCTCCCACCCACCCAACCCAGGCTTTCAGAACAAGTCCTCGTCTCAAGCGCCAAGATCGAGTGCTCCGTATCACCGTCCGCTTTCAGAGGTCACGTGCAACAAGTGCCAACAGAAGGGTCACTATGCCAACAAGTGTACCAACCAGAGGCGTCTTCCTCCTCCTCCTCCTGTCAGATCGGCAAGTACAGCTGTGGTCAAGCATAATCCCAAGTACGCCAAGGTCAATTTGATGAATGCAGCCCAGGCAGAGGACTCGTCAGATGTGATCATGGGTAACCTTCTTGTTAATGATATTCCTGCAAAAGTTCTTTTTGACTCTGGTGCATCGCATTCCTTCATGTCATTTCCATTTGCATCGGAGAACAATTTTAGCACTAAGGCATTACCTAGAGCTATGCAAGTCGTCTCTCCAGCTAAGCGACTGAGTTCTAGTATGGAGGTGCCGGATATTTCAATCTTGATGGGTGATTTCAAGTTTCTTGCTTCTCCAATGGTTCTTGGAAACTCGAATATCGATCTTATTCTCGGGATGGACTGGCTCTCTAAGCATAAAGCTCGGCTTGATTGTGCAACCAGGCAGATTCAACTGACTCATTCGTCTGAGGATGTCATTGTCTTTGCCGCTCGGGATAATACCATCCGGTTGTTTTCTCTCAATGAGAAGGGTGAATTGGATGCTATTTCGCAAATTCCGGTTGTTTGTGAGTATCAAGACGTTTTTCCAGAAGAGCTCCCAGGAATGCCTCCAAACCGGCCGGTTGAATTCGTTATTGAACTTGAGCCTGGCACGGAACCTGTGTGCAAACGTCCTTACAAGCTCGGCCCCGAAGAGTTGAAGGAGTTGAAGAAACAACTCGATGAGCAAGAAAGATTGGGTCTCATTCGGCCTAGTACTTCTCCGTGGGGTTGTGGTGTTCTTTTTGTGAAGAAGAAGGATGGATCGAGTCGACTTTGTGTTGATTACCGTCCAGTAAACAAGAAGACCATCAAGAACAAATACCCACTTCCCAACATCAATGAGCTGTTCGAACAACTCAAGGGTGCTCAAGTATTCTCCAAGCTCGATCTCCGTATGGGTTATCATCAGATGCGTATTCGTGAGCAAGATATTCCCAAGACGGCGTTCAGAACAAGCTTTGGTTCATATGAATACACCGTCATGTCTTTTGGCCTCGCCAACGCTCCTCCGACGTTCTCTCGCATGATGAACTTCATCTTCAACCCCTACACCAATGAATTCGTTTTGGTCTATCTCGACGACATTCTGGTTTTCTCGAAGAACAAGGAAGATCATGCCAAGCACTTGCGTTTGGTTCTTGACAAGCTCAGAGAACATCAGTTCTACGCCAAGTTCTCCAAGTGTGAATTTTGGCTCGATGAGGTTCTTTATCTTGGTCATATCATCTCTGCCAAGGGCATTTCCGTGAATCCTGAGAAGGTGTCTGCAATTGTGAATTGGGAACCTCCTCAGAACATGAAGCAACTCCGCAGTTTCCTCGGTCTCGCAAGCTATTGCAGAAGATTCGTTGAAAACTTTTCTAAGATCGCCAAGCCTCTCTCAAATCTTCTTCAGAAGCACGTCAAGTACGTTTGGTCTCCGGAGTGTGATATTGCTTTCAACACTTTGAAAGAGAAATTAATCACTGCTCCAGTTCTGACTCCGCCTGATGAAACCAAGCCGTACGAGGTCTTTTGTGATGCCTCTCTCCAAGGTCTCGGTGCTGTACTGATGCAAGAGAAGAAAGTTGTTGCTTATACCTCTCGCCAGTTGAAACCTAATGAGAAGAACTACCCCACTCATGATCTCGAGTTGGCGGCAGTTGTGCACGCTTTGTTGACTTGGAGACATTTTCTATTGGGAAGAAAAGTGGATATTTTCACTGATCACAAGAGTCTCAAGTACATCTTCACTCAGCCGAATCTCAACCTCAGGCAGACTCGATGGGTCGAAATGATTCAAGAGTACAATCCGAGTATCAAGTATACTCCAGGCAAGGCTAATGTGATTGCTGACGCGTTGAGCAGAAAAGCATATTGCAACAGTCTGATTCTCAATCCTTACCAACCCGAGCTTTGTGAAGCTTTCCGCAAACTTAATCTGCAAGTTGTTCCTCAAGTTTTCCTCGCCAACCTTCAAGTCTCTCCTACCTTAGAAGACCAGATTCGCCAAGCCCAACTTCTTGATGATATGGTGAAGAAGGTGAAGATTGGTATTGCAAAGAGTCAGTCCAAGTACAAGTGCTACCGACTTGATGACAAGGACACTCTCTTCTTCGAGGATCGAATTGTTGTGCCCAAAGGTGAACTTCGTAAGGTGATCATGAACGAGGCTCACAACTCTCTCCTCTCCATCCACCCTGGTAGTACGAAGATGTATCAGGACCTCAAGCAAGCTTATTGGTGGACTCGAATGAAGCGCGAGATCGCTCAATTCGTGAATGAATGTGATGTCTGCAGAAGAGTGAAGGCAGAACACCAAAGGCCAGCAGGTCTCCTCCAACCTCTTGCCATTCCAGAATGGAAGTTTGACCACATTGAAATGGACTTCGTGACTGGGTTTCCAAAGTCCAAGCGTGGCAA
>NC_041383.1:129097471-129206514 GCF_002162155.2 Triticum dicoccoides | reverse complement strand
CTCCACGCCGGCGCCGCCCCGGCTACCGCCGCCCCGCCCTCCGGTCCCCTCGTCGCCGGCCGCTGCCTCCTTCCCCGTCGTCGCCGGTGAACAGTACCGCCGCCGCCTCGGTATCCGTGCCCGATCCAGATCTGGATCTGGGATATTTCGGTTGATTTTCTCCCCCGAAACGCTAATTTTCGTGCTATCTTTGATTGCTTGTATCTTCGCAACCGTAGCTCCGTTTTGGGCATATGATATATCAAAATCTTCGCCTCGACATGTACATCATTTCTTTCCATTGCATCGTTTGCATTTGAGGTCATCTTGATACCCAAAATGCTGTTAGAAGGAGGCTTCGTGAGTTAAATCGCAGATCCGTTAGTTCATCATGCACTTTTGTCATTTTTGCTATGTTTAATTCGTGCACGATATGCCTGTGCCCCTTTGGGATGAATTGTTAAGCATTTTGTCTTCTTTCCAGAGGTGTCACCCATGCATTTTTAGGATGTGTGTGTTGTCTTGTGCAAGCTTGCGAAGAGAGGTACCTGAGATTGCTGATTTCAGGGACTTAGTGATTTTCACTAAGTCTGGGATATTTTAGTTCATGATGCTATATGTCCAGCTCGTTTCCTAATGATCCGTGCCTCTTTTGAGGATGATAAGTAAGGGAGTTTTGATATTTATGTTATGCTCTATACATCCATGTCTTTGTTTGCATATGTGGAGTGCTCTAGGTTGACTCAATCGAGCTCAACTTTTGCTTTGTTGTTAATCTGGGCAGATCGGCAACTCGTTTGCGATTTCGCCGATGCTACCGTTAGTGTTCCATGCATGCTATGCCTTCGTTCTTGCCATGTGTAGCTAGCACTTTATGCCTTCTTGCTGGTTGTATGCTTTCCTTGCCATGACTTGCACCGTAGTGAGTGCATCGAGCTCGTTTACATGCCTTCGTAGGTTAAATTTCAGCATGTCTCAGTTTTCACTAAGTCTGAAAACTGATTGTGTTCGAGCGATGTTCGTGAGCTCGGTAGAGTATTTTGTGAACCCTTTTGGCCCCAGGTCACTTTGGGTGTTTTTTTAAGCTTGTTGGGTAGCTCCATTCCATATTCTTACTTGTCATGTTCAGGTTTTCTATCATGTTGTTTTGCTGCTCCGAAGAGAGCATCGTGATCTGAGATTTCAGACTAGTGTTAATTTCACCAAGTCTGAAATCTGTTTTGCATTTGCGTTTTAGCCATGCTTGTTTGAACCTCTTAATAGATGAATTTGCCTATGGCTCAGTGCTAGTGTTTTGTCAACCATCTTGTGTACATCACTGCCATGTATTTTGTTTTCATGTTTGGTGGCTGTAGCATGTTCATTTCGTTGCATTTAGATGCCTACTTGCTGTTAATCGCAGACCGGTGTCATATCTTAAAACGCTTGCCATTTCCAAACCGTAGCTCCGATTCCAATGATCTTTATATCGTTTTCAAGCGGTTTCATCCCCTCTATCCAGTGGCACACTTGGTTTTCCAAGTTGATGCCAGGTTCATGCATTTCCTGTCATATCTTGCATTTTGCATCCCGCATCGCATCCCGCATAGCATATCGTCATTTCATCATATTGCTTGGTCTTGCCCGTGGTTGATTGTATCCTTGTTGCTTGTTTGTCTTGTTGGGTAGAGCCGGGAGACGAGTTCGCTACCGAGGAGCCCGTTGAGTTCGCTTGTGAGGATCCAGTCAACTCTGACAACTGTGCAGGCAAGATGATCATACCCTCGAAATCACTACTATGTTTGCTATGCTAGTTTGCTCGCTCTTTTGCTTTGCCACTGCTACGATGCCTACCTTTTGCTTGTCAGCCTCCCAATTGCCATGTTGAACCTCTAACCCACCATTGTCCCAGCAAACCGTTGATTGGCTATGTTACCGCTTTGCTCAGCCCTTCTTATAGCGTTGTTAGCTGCAGGTGAAGATTGGAGCCGTTCCTTGTTGGAACATTTATTTACTTGTTGGGATATCATTATATTGCTATGTTATCTTAATGCATCTATATACTTGGTAAAGGGTGGAAGGCTCGGCCTCTCGCCTAGTGTTTTGTTCCACTCTTGCCGCCCTAGTTTTCCGTCATATCGGTGTTATGTTCCCGGATTGTTGCGTCCCTTACGCGGTTGGGTTATAATGGGAACCCCTTGATAGTTCGCCTTGATTAAAGCTTTTCCAGCAATGCCCAACATTGGTTTTACCATTTGCCACCTAGCCTCTTTTTCCCTTGGGTTTCCGGAGCCCGAGGGTCATCGTATTTTAGCCCCCCTTGGGCCAGTGCTCCCTCTGAGTGTTGGTCCAAACTGAGCTGCCTGCGGGGCCACCTCGGGGAAACTTGAGGGTTGGTTTTACTCGTAGCTAGTCTCATCTGAGTGTGCCCTGAGAGAGAGATATGTGCAGCTCCTATCGGGATTTGTCGGCACATTCGGGCGGTGTTGCTGGACTTGTTTTAACCTGTCGAATCATCTTGTTGTACCAAGATACCGAGTCTGATCGGTGTGACTTGGGTGGAGGTCTATTCCTTCGTTGACCGTGAGAGCTTGTCATGGGCTAAGTTGGGACTCCCCTGCAGGGATTGATCTTTCGAAAGCCGTGCCCGCGGTTATGGGCAGATGGGAATTTGTTAATGTCCGGTTGTAGATGACTTGAATTAAACTTAATTAAAATGAATCAACCGTGTGTGTTACCGTGATGGCCCCTTCTCGGCGGAGTCCGGGAAGTGGACACGGTGTTGGAGTTATGCTTGCGCAGGATGTTCCTTTAGCTTCTCGCTCGTGCTTCGCCTTCTCTTCTCGCTCTCTTTTGCGTATAAGTTAGCCACCACATATGCTAGTCGCTTGCTGCAGCTCCACATATATTTGCCTTATCCATTCCTATGAGCTTAAATAGTCTTGATCGCGTGGGTGTGAGATTGCTGAGTCCCTGTGGCTCACAGATACTACAACTCCAGATGCAGGTCCAGGTGTTTCTGCTCCAGTTGACGATTACGAGCTCAAGTGGGAGTTTGACGAGGACTCTCAGCGATACTACGTGTCCTTTCTGGATGATCAGTAGTGGTGCCTAGTTGGGGTTATCGATTCAGGACCTTGTCGCATGTTGGGGGGTCTTTTCTATTTTGGCACCGTAGTCGGGCCATGAGTGATTTGTATGATGGATGTTATTTATGTACTCTGATGTGACGTGGCGAGTGTAAGCCAACTATGTTATCTCCCCCTTTTATTATATTACATGGGATGTTGTAATGACTGCCTGACTTGCGACATTGCTTTCAATGCGGTTATGCCTCTAAGTCATGCCTCGACACGTGGGAGCTATAGCCGCATCGAGGGCGTTACATCATCCGACTAGTATCAGTCACGGGGGTTCGGCTGCCCTAGTGCTCGATCCAATAATCGACGGATACCATCTCACTCGAGTCCTTATGGACGGCGGCAGCAGTCTCAATTTGATATATCAGGACACTGTCCGCAAAATGGGGATAGACTCGTCAAGAATCAAGCCAAGCAGCACAACCTTTAAAGGAGTTATACCGGGCGTAGAGGCCCGCTGCACGAGCTCTTTAACATTGGAGGTCGTATTCGGCTCTCCTGATAACTTTCGAAGCGAAGAACTAATCTTCGACATAGCTCCGTTCCAAAGTGGCTATCATGCACTACTCGGAAGAACGGCCTTCGCTCGCTTCAATGCAGTCCTGCATTATGCCTATCTAAAGCTCAAAATGCCTGGACCGCGTGGCATCATTACGGTCAGTGGAAATATGGAGCGCTCTCTTCGCACAGAAGAGTATGCTGCGGCTCTATCAGCCAAAGCCCAAAATGACCTATTTAAGCCGAACAGCTCATCGGTTGTCAAGACCGCAGACACAGCTAAACGTGTCCGACGCATGCCTCAGCGCGGCAGCTCAGATAAACCCGATCTCGATTAGCAGTTAAGCCCCCATCGACTGCCCCATAAGGAGATAGCACACGTGCCACGTGTACACAAATATACACTCAAAATTCCTTGGGCAGCGCCGGGGGCACACTGCACACAAAAAGTCCATAGTTCGGCTCGACCCTATTCGGACTCTAGAAGTTATCTTTCACGGTTCATTAAAACGAACCAGCTTTACTTACGGCCACACCAGACTCTTTTACCTGGTCTTTTCCCCTTTTTTACAGTGGGCCATCACACTATACCCTTCAAGGACATTTCACAACAGAGAAAACGATGGAGACGTGCAGCAGGACCCCGCATTAAGGTTTCGTTTTTAGATTAAGACCCTGTGTAAACCTTTTTATCTCTTTTTGTTTTATACTTCCCTGGCATGTAAAGTGTCCAAGGAAGATATCGGCATTATCTGTAAGTATACGACTCGCCATACTAAAAGTGGATATTATAGAAGCAGTTTGGTTCGTATTGTGTTATGAGATTTATTCTCTCACCACCTGTGTTCTTACCCCGCGTCAGATTGCCATGCATGCCTTGATACTAGGGTCTATTACCAGGGGCTGTATTCAGCCCGGTATATATTGAAAAGTCCGAACACCTATAGGGAGTGTTCGGCATCGCAAGTTTGGCCTTATATGCATCAACTCTGAATCATGTATTTGGTCAATAGTTGGGTTGCCCGACTCCTGTGCTTACTACCTTACGTTCCACTCTATCGGCTAGGGTAGTAAAGGGAGAACTACTGCGATTGTGTCCTTGTTCATCCGGATGAGCAACTCAGTAGAGAAATCTGAAAACTGACTGTCATGATGCGGCGAGAGCTGTTCAACCACTCGATGACTCAGCGGAATCTTCATGATTCCTTCCGCATTAATGAAGGACCATTTTTCCGGTCACGCATGTAAACACACCGTATTCGGATAACTGCATACGTACCAGGGGCTATATCTTAGACCCACCGTCAAACTCCTATGGCTAAGTGAAAGTGTTAAAGCCCTATAGTCCGATTGCCTGGTTCACCGCATTGACACCTCCTTAATGGACCAAGACGTTGGGTCAAGAGTGATCAAATGCTTTTCCGAACACCCCAGCGTTATATGCAAGAGGGGCTGAAGCCGACGACTGATAAACTTTCAGATTATATAAAAACGGCCGCACAAGAGGCACCAAAACTTTTTAGGAAAAAGTACCAAAAATAGCCTTAAATATATCATAATATTGTTTTTACAATTTCAATACAACTTCACTCGAACATAATATATTTCGAGCACTGACCCTCTATTAAGCGGGCACCCTCTAGGACATCTTCAAAATAATGTTCCGGCGCGTGATAGTCCTTGCCCTCGGGTGGACTTTTTGCTGCAACATCGGTGGCCTTCATCTTCGCTCAGTATGTCTTGACACGGGAAAGGGCCATCCGTGCACCTTCTATGCATGTTGACTGCTTTACAACATCGATACGCGGTACCGCATCAACAAGTCGCCGCACCAAACCGAAATAACTATTCAGAAATGGCTCAGTCGGCCACAGCCGGACTACGACGTCCCTCATGGCAGATCCAGATAGCTTGTGGAGCTCGGCCCACAGGGTCATTTGTTCGTTCAATAACAACGGACGCTTTGGCATGCTAAATTGTGACCAGAAAAGCTTTTCCGTCACGTGTCCTTCTTGCGCTTGGAAAAACCGCGTCGCATTGAAGACACTCTTCGGCAAGTCCAAAAATGCATCTGGAGAACTCCACACCTGATTAAGCGGGGCATACTTTGGATCGCCAAATTTAGTTTGCAATAAGAAGGGCTTACCAGCCGCGATCTCCCCAGCTTGTCGGATCTCCTCCCAAGCCGCTCTTGACTCAGACCGCGCTTCTCTCGCCTCTTGTAAGGCCTTGTTAAGATGAGCCACTTTTGTTTTGGTTATCTTTTTCGAGCAGTTCGCATCGTCCAGCGGCATCCTTTAGCTCTTGCGCCATAGTGGATATTCTCTACTCACACTGGCACCAGGCAACCTTCTTCGGCCTTCAATTCAGCAGCCGCCTTTTCGGCAGCCGCATTACTCATCCTGGCTTGCTCCTTGGCCCGGGCAAGTTCAACCCTCTTCGGGTCTCAACTGCGGCGGCACTATCTGCAGTTATGCATATAAAATTCTCAGTGTCACGCTGATTTCATAATACTAGCATGTACTGAGGGGCCCAAAGACATACCTTGCGCCACATCGAGCCGCCTGTTAATAAGCGCGATGTCATCATCTGGTACATCAACTTTCTGCTTCAGATGTGCTACCTTTGTAGCTTGGGAAGTTGCCACGGATGTAATGGCCTGTGTTTCATTTAGTCAGATCATTTCCTAGGCATATATTTTCTTGATCCTCTGATCGCCTCCCTTTGGATGTCAACCAGAGTCTCAGGGGCTACTATCTATACATAGGTGCATTTTGCATTTATAACACACAAAAAATTACATTACATACCTCAAAGCCTCTGAGCAGGCTCATAAAGGCTTCATTCAATCCGCCTTTTGTGGACCGAACCCTTTCAACCACCGTAACCATGAAGGTACGATGTTCCTCTGAGACGGACGCGTGCCGCAACGTGTCTGTCATAGTATCCGGTGCCTCCGGATCCGTAGCATAATGCGTCGTCCCTCGGAAGCTGAGTAGTCTGGGGCCTTTGTTATAGTTCCATGTAGGGGCCGCATACCCCGAACCCTGCGCGGCCGGAGTGTCATCTTCGGGCACGGTCTTTGCTGCCCCTCGCGCCATCTATTGATCGGGAGAGATGCTCTTGGATGACACCTCGACGTCGTTTGCCTTATCGGGCAGGGAGATCTGTGGAGGAGTTTCACTCTCCATCATCTCTGGAAGGAGACCCCCCCTAGGAGGAGGACTGTTGAGGAAGGTTGCATGCCGGACTGCAAACATATATTTTAAATATTACTCGAGCAACCAAGAAAGAAGGGGATATGTTTAGAACACCCATGTTCACTTACGATTCAGCTGCAGGCCTGTCTTTATGGAGATACTACATGTCAACATCACCTCCCGGACCAGAGCCCCTGATAGGGATATCTTCCCTCGCTTAGAAGCCTTTGTATTCAGGTCTTCGGAAGTGATCCTCTTCTCGCCATGGGAAGAAGAGATGTCAGTTTCCCTTTCCCTTTCATCTTCGGAAGAGGGAGTTTTAATCTCCCCAGATGTGTTGTCTGACGCACCTCTGGAATGGGGGCTGAGGGAGTCCTGGATTAGGGGGTCTCGGACAGCTGGACTATATACTTCGGCCGGACTGTTGGACTATGAAGATACAAGATTGAAGACTTCGTCCTGTGTCCAGGTGGGACTCTCCTTTGTGTGGAAGGCAAGCTTGGCAATCCGGATATGTAGATCTCCTTCTCTGTAACCGACTCTATGTAACCCTAGCCCCCTCCAGTGTCTATATAAACTGGAGGGTTTAGTCCATAGGCCAACAACAATCATATCATAGGCTAGCTTCTAGGGTTTAGCCTCTACGATCTCGTGGTAGATCAACTCTTGTAATACTCATATCATCAAGATCAATCAAGCAGGAAGTAGGATATTACCTCCATCGAGAGGGCCCGAACCTGGGTAAACATCATGTCCCCAGCCTCTTGTTACCATTAGCCTTAGACGCACAGTTCGGGACCCGCTACCCGAGATCCGCCGGTTTTGACACCGACATTGGTGCTTTCATTGAGAGTTCCACTGTGTCGTCGCGATAAGGCTTGATGGCTCCTTCAATCATCAGCAATGAGGCGGTCCAGGGTGAGGTTTTCCTCCCCGGACAGATCTTCGTATTCGGTGGCATCATACTGAGGGCCAACTTGCTTGGCCGTTTGGAGCAGATCGATAGCTACGCCCCTGGCCATCTGGTCAGGTTTGGAAACTTGAACTACACCACAGACATCCGCGGAGACTTGATCTTCGACGGATTCGAGCCCTTGTCAGGAGCGCCTAACAGTCACGACGGGCATGACTTAGATCTGCCATCGAACGGTGTTCGAGAGATCGCACCTGCGGCTGCCCCGGCCTTCAATCTGGAGCAGATCACGCCATCCAAGGATGGGTGGATGGACCCCATCGCGGAGGCCGCACATTCATCGGCGCTGGAGCCAAACACAGACTTCACTTCCAAAGAGATCTGTGTCATCGGACCCTCGGACTCGTCTCCGGTCATAGGTTCCAAACCGTGCGCGTCCGTGCCTATCGAATCTGATTGGGCACCGATTATGGAGTTTACCTCCATGGATATCTTTCAGCACTCACCCTTGGGCGACATGCTAAACTCATTAAGGTCTCTCTCTTTATCAGGAGACTCTTGGCCGAACTATGTCCGGCTTGAGTGGGAAGCGGACGACGAAGGAATTCATTCCCCACCCACCACCCACTTAATAGCCACTGTCGATGACTTAACCAACATGCTTCACTTCGACTCTGAAGACATCAAAAGTATGGACGATGACGCCAAAGAGGAACAAGAACCACCGCCCGCAGGGCGCTGGACAGCCACCTCATCATATGATATATACATGGTGGATACAACTAAAGAAAACAACATCGAGGAACGGAGGGATGCAAAGGAGGATAATCCCCTTGAGCGGAAACCAAAGCGACGACGTAGGCGCCGCTCTAAATCCCGCCACAGCAAAAACAATGATAACAGCACAAGAAAGAATAGCACCCCAGTCGACTCCAAAGGAAACGACGACCCCATGGACCCAGCGATGGAGCAGGATGAGCCAGGGGACGGTGAACATAGTCTGGAGCGGATGTCCGATGACGGCGATCCCGAGGGCAAAACTCATCAACCTGTCTCCGGAGAGGAGAACAGTCCGGGCGATGATGCACTCATCATCCCGGAAAAACACTTGGAACAAGACAACCTCCATAGAAGGCTTATTGCCACCGCGAGGAGCTTGAAGAAGCAGAAGCAAAGGCTTAAGGCCATGCAGGATACGCTCAACCGCAGATGGAACAAAGTGCTCGACATTCAAGAGAAATACGGTGATGATCGCCACACAAAGAGCTACCCAAAGCACAAGCTGCTGCCCGAATTCGACGACGAGGCCATAGAGCCCATCCCGCTGAAAAATGATACAACCAATCAGCCAGACCGACCACCCCGTGGCCGCGACAAGGCGCCTAATGATGCCACACACAAGTCAGCACACAATTTATGTGAGCTCCTGAACAAAAAAACGGTGTGGCCAGGTCCATCTACGGATCTAGAAAACAGACTCCGGCGCAGGATCACAACCACCAAAACGATCATACCGATCGAATACCAGCTTGGAATCAACACCGAACACAACAGCCGTCCACAGCATGCCACGACACATCCAAATACAGGGGTGCTGCGCATCCCCTGTGCTTCACCGATGAGGTGCTGGATCATGAATTTCCAGAGGGATTTAAACCCATGAATATATAGGAATACAACGAAACGACAGACCCTGGGGTCTGGATTGAGGACTTTATCCTTCGTACCCACATGGCTCGCGGAGATGATCTCCACGCCATCAAATACCTGCCCCTCAAGTTGAAAGGACCAGCTCGGCATTGGTTGAAAATCCTCCCCGAAAACTCAATTGGAAGTTGGGAGGAACTTGAGGATGCTTTCAGGGCCAATATTCAAGGGACCTATGTCCGACTTCCGGACGCTGACAATCTAAGTCACATAATCCAACAACCCGGAGAGTCATCCCGTAAGCTCTGGAACAGATTTCTCACTAAGAAGAATCAAATCATCGATTGCCCGGACGCCGAAGCCTTAGAGGCCTTCAAGCACAGTATCCGAGACGAATGGTTAGCCAGACACCTCGGCCAGGAAAAGCCAAGGACAATAGCAGCTTTAACAAGCCTTATGACCCGCTTTTGCGCGGGCAAGGACAGCTGGTTGGCCCGCAGCGGCACCAGCGACCCAAGCACATCCGAAGTCAGGGATGGTAATGGGTAGCCGCGGCGCAATAAAAGCGAGCGTCGCAACAATGAAGACAACCCAGACAATACGGCGATCAACGCCGGATTCAGGGGCTCTCGACCCGGTCAACGAAAAAAGCCATTTAAAGGCAACAATGATGGACCATCCAACCTAAACAACATTCTAGACAGATTATGTTAGATTCATGGCACCCCCAAAAACCTGCAAACCACACCAAACGGAGAATGCTGGGTCTTCAAGCAGGCCGGCATACTAAACGCCGAACACAAGAGGAGGGAGACACCAAGTGAAGACGAGGATGAGCCTCGCAGCCGAACACTGGAGGACAAAAAAAAATTCCACCAGAGGTCAAAACATTTAACATGATTTACGCAACTCATATACGAAAAAGGAGGCGCAAGCGTGCACTCCGAGACGTATACGCTGTAGACCCAGTCACCCCAAGTTCAGCCCTTGGTCGGCCTGCCCGATTACTTTCGATCGCAGGGATCATCCGACTAGTATCCGGCACGGAGGATCGGTGATACGTCTCCAACGTATCTATAATTTTTAATTTTTCCATGCTATTATATTACTTGTTTTGGATGCTTATGGGCTTTATTCTACATATTTATATCATTTTTGGGACTAAACTACTAACCAGAGGCCCAGCCCATATTGCTGTTTTTTTGCCTATTTCAGTATTTCGAAGAAAAGGAATATCAAACGGAGTCCAAACGGAATGAAACCTTTGGGAGCGTTATTTTTGGAACAAATCTGATCCGGAGAGCCTGGAGTGCAAGTCAAGAAAGCTCCGAGGGCCCCACGAGATAGGAGGGCGCCCCCCCCTGTAGGGCGCGCCCCCTGTCTCGTGGGCCCCTCGGGCATCCACCGACGTACTTCTTCTTCCTATATATACCTATGGACCCCGAAAACATCTGGGGGCACCACGAAACACAATTTCGACCACCGTAACCTTCTGTATCCGAGAGATCCCATCTTGGAGCCTTCGCCGGCACTCTGCCGGAGGTGGAATCGACCACGGAGGGCCTCTACATCAACATCCTTGCCCCTCCTATGAGTTGTGAGTAGTTTACCACAGACCTACGGGTCCAAAGTTATTAGCTAGATGGCTTCTTCTCTCTTTTTGGATCTCAATACAATGTTCTCCCCCTCTCTTGTGGAGATCTATTCGATGTAATCTCTTTTTGCGGTGTGTTTGTCAAGATTCGATGAAATGTGAGTTTATGATCAGATTTATCTATGGTTATTAATTGAATCTTCTCTGAATTCTTTTATGTATGATTGAGTTATCTTTGCAAGTCTCTTTGAATTATCGGTTTGGTTTGGCCTACTAGATTGATCTTTCTTGCCATGGGAGAAGTGCTTAGCTTTGGGTTCAATCTTGCGGTGTTCTTACCCAGTGACAGAAAGGGTTGCAAGACACGTATTGTATTGTTGCCATCGAGGATAACAAGATGGGGTTTATATCATATTGCATGAGTTTATCCCTCTACATCATATCATCTTGCTTAATGCGTTACTTCGTTGTTATGAACTTAATACTCTAGATGGATGCTGGATAGCAGTCGATGTGTGGAGTAATAGTAGTAGATGCAGGCAGGAGTCGGTCTACTTGTTTTGGATGTGATGCTTATATACATGATCATGCCTAGATAACATCATAGTTATTCACTTTTCTATCAATTGCTTGACAGTAAATTGTTCACCCACCGTAATACTTATGCTCTCGAGAGAAGCCTCTCGTGAATCCTATGGCCCCCGGGTCTATCTCTTATCATATTTGCTTTCAATTTACTTTTATTTGCATCTATATTATAAAATACCAAAAATTTATTTATCTTATCATACTATCTCTATCAGATCTCACTTTCGCAAGTGGCCATGAAGGGATTGACAACCCCTTTATTGCGTTGGTTGCGAGTTCTCAGTTTGTTTGTGTAGGTGCGTGGGACTTTTGAGGAGCCTCCTACTGGATTGATACCTTGGTTATCAAAAACTGAGGGAAATACTTACGCTACACTTGCTGCATCACCCTCTCCTCTTTGGGGAAAACCAACGCTAGCTCAAGACGTAGCAAGAAGGATTTCTGGCTCCGTTGCCGGGGAGGTCTTCGCTCAAGTCAAGACATACCAAGTACCCATCACAAACTCATCTCCCTCGCATTTACATTATTTGCCATTTGCCTCTCGTTTTCCTCTCCCCCACTTCACCCTTGCCGTTTTATTTTGCCCTCTCTTTCCCATTCTCCTCCTCTCTTTTCCGTTTGCCGTTTTCTGTTTGCTTGTGTGTTGGATACTTGTTGCCATGGCATAAGATAATACCAAGTTGTGTGATTTCTCGAATACCAATAATAATGATTTCCTTAGTACTCCGATTGCTCCTCTTAATGATGTTGAGTCTTGTGAAATCAATACTGCCTTGCTGAATCTCGTTATGAAAGATCAATTCGCCGGCCTTCCTAGTGAAGATGCCGCTACTCATCTAAACAATTTTGTTGATTTGTGTGACATGCAAAAGAAGAAAGATACGGATAACAATATTGTCAAATTGAAGTTATTTCCATTTTCACTTAGATTTCGTGCTAAAGTTTGGTTTTCATCTTTTCCTAAAAATAGTATTGATTCTTGGAACAAGTGCAAAGATGCTTTTATCTAATTATTTTCCTCCCGCTAAGATCATCACTCTTAGGAACGATATTATGAATTTTAAACAACTTGATCATGAGCATGTTTCCCAATCTTGGGAAAGAATGAAATTGATGCTTCGCAATTGCCCTACTCATGGTTTGAATTTATGGATGATCATACAAAAATTTTATGCCGGTTTGAACTTTGCTTCTAGAAATCTCTTAGATTCGGCCGCGGGAGGCACGTTTATGGAAATTATGTTAGGAGATGGTACAAAATTGCTTGATAATATTATGGCTAATTATTCTCAATGGCACACCGAAAGATCTTCTAGTAAAAAAGTGCATTCTATAGAAGAAATCAATGTTTTGAGTGGAAAGATGGATGAACTTATGAAGATGTTTGCTACTAAAAATACTCCTCTTGATCCCAATGATATGCCTTTGTCTTCTTTGATTGAGAATAATAATGAATCTATGTATGTGAATTTTGTTGGTAGGAATAATTTTGGAAACAATGCTTATAGAGGAAATTTTAATGCTAGACCTTTCCCTAGTAATCCCTCTAAAAATTATGAAAATTCCTACAATAATTCTTATGGTAATTTTAATAAGATGCCCTCTGATTTTGAGAATAGTGTGAAAGAATTTATGATTTCTCAAAAGAATTTTAATGCTTTGCTTGAAGAAAAATTGCTCAAAGTTGACAATTTGGCTAGAAACATTGACAGACTTTCGCTTGATGTTAATTCTCTTAAACTTGGATCCTCTTATCCTAAGCATGATATCAATGAGTCTCTCAAAGTAATGAGAATCTCCATTGACGAGTGCAAGGAAAGAACCGCTAGATTGCGTGCTAAAAAAGGAAGCTTTATAAAAGCGTGTTCTTCTAATCTACATGAAAATAATGATGAGGATCTTAAATTTATTGATGCGTCCCCTATTAGATCTATGTTTTTCAATATGAATTTTGATGATTATGGGACTGATGATGAATCAACTTTGCCTAGAAGGCGTCCCAAAAAATCGGAGTCTTTAGATCTTAATGCTAAATTTGGTAAAAGAGAGATTGGAGAATCCTCAACTTCTAATAATATTGAACCTACTATCTCGGATTTCAAGGAATTTGATTATGATAACTGCTCTTTAAAAGGTTGTATTTCCTTGTTGCAATCCGTTGTTAATTCTCCTCATGCTTATAGTCAAAACAAAGCTTTTACCAAACATATTGTTGATGCCTTGATGCAATCTTATGATGAAAAACTTAATTTGGAAGTTTCTATACCTAGAAAACTTAATGATGAGTGGGAACCTACTATAAAGATTAGAATTAAAGATTTTGAGTGTTTTTCTTTGTGTGATTTGGGTGCTAGTGTTTCCACAATTCCGAAAATTGTATGTGATATTCTAGATTTTCATGATCTTGATGATTGCTCGTTAAATTTGCATCTTGCGGATTCCACCATTAAAAAACCTATGGGAAGGATCAATGATGTTATTATTATTGCAAATAGAAATTTGGTGCCCGTAGATTTTATCGTTCTTGATATAAATTGCAATCTTTCTTGCCCTATTATTCTTGGTAGACCATTCCTTAGAACGATTATTGATATGAAGGAAGGGAACATTAGATTCCAATTTCCTTTAAAGAAAGGCATGGAGCACTTTCCAAGAAAGAAAGTCAGATTACCTTATGAATCTATCATGCGTGCTACTTATGAATCAAGTGCCAAAGATGGCACTCGTTAGGTCTATCCTTGCTTTTATGCCTAGCTAGGGGCGTTAAACGATAGCGCTAGTTGGGAGGAAACCCAATTTTTCTTTATGTTCTTTGCTTTTGTTCCTGTTTAGTAATAAATCTTGCATCTACTTTCTGTTTAGATGTGTTTTTATGTTTTGTTTAGTGTTTGTGCCAAGTAGAACCTATAGGATAAACTATGATGATGGTTGATTTGATTCTGCTAAAAAACAGAAACTTTGTGCTCACGAGAAAAAAATCAATAAATCACAGAAAAGAGACTTTGCATTGATTCTTTTTTATTATGATCAATAAATTTTTTTTCCAGTATGTCCTATTTTGTAGGATTTTTAGAGTTCTAGAAGTTTGCGTTAGTTACAGATTACTACAGACTGTTTTGTTTTTGAAAGATTCTGTTTTTCATGCGTTGTTCGCTTATTTCAATGCATCTATGGCTAATAAATTAGTTTATAAACCATAAGGAAGTTGGAATAAAGTAGGTTTAACACCAAAATAAATAAAGAATGAGTTCATTACAGTACCTTATGTGGTGGTTTTGTTTTCTTTCACTAACAGAGCTTATAAGATTTCCTGTAGAGTTTTGTGTTGTGAAGTTTTCAAGTTTTGGGTAAAGCTTTTATGGACTATGGAATAAAGAGTAGCAAGAGCCTAAGCTTGGGGATGCTTATGGCACCCCAAGATATTCAAGAATAGCCAAAAGCCTAAGCTTGGGGATGCCCCGGGAAGGCATCCCCTCTTTCGTCTTCGTTCATTGGTAACTTTACTTGGAGCTATATTTTTATTCGCTACATGATATGTGTTTTGCTTGGAGCATCATGTATTATATTGGTCTTTGCTTGTTAGTTTACCACAATCATCCTTGCTGTAACACACCTTTTCGGAGAAGCCTATTTGATTAGAATTTGCGAGAATACTCTATGTGCTTCACTTATATCTTTTGAGCTTGATAGTTTTTGCTCTAGTGCTTCACTTATATCTTTTAGAGCATGGTGGTGGATTAATTTTATAGAAATTTCTAGTCTCTCATGCTTCACTTATATTATTTTGAGTCTCTTAGAACAGCATGGTATTTGCTATGGTTTTAATTTGGTCCTAGAATGATGAGCATCCAAGTTGGGTATAATAAAAACAATCATAGAGAGTGAATTGGATGCTATGATCAATTTGATGCTTGATAATTGTTTTGAGATATGGAGGTAGTAATATTAAAGTCATGCTAGTTGGGTGATTATGGATTTAAAGAATGCTTGTGTTGAAGTTTGTGATTCCCGTAGCATGCACGTATGGTGAACCGCTTTGTGATGAAGTTGGAGCACAATTTTATTTATTGATTGTCTTCCTTATGAGTGGCAGTCGGGGACGAGCGATGGTCTTTTCCTACCAATCTATCCCCCTAGGAGCATGCGTGTAGTGCTTTGGTTTTGATGAGTTCTAAATTTTAAGAACAAGTATATGAGTTCTTTTGACTAATGTTGAGTCCATGGATTATACACACTCCTTTCACCCCTCCATTATTGCTAGCCTCTCTTGTATCGTGCAACTTTCGCCGATACCATACACCCACCTTATACCTTCCTCAAAACAGCCACCATACCTACCTATTATGGCACTTCCATAGCCATTCCGAGATATTGCCATGCAACTTTCCACCGTTCCATTCATATGACACACATTACTTTTGTCATATTGCTCTTTGCATGATCATGTAGTTGACATCGTATTTGTGGCAAAGCCACCATCATATTCTTCATACATGTCGCTCTTGATTCATTGCATATCCCGGTATACCGCCGGAGGCATTCACCTAGAGTCATATCTTGTTCTAGCTTTGAGTTGTAAATCCATAAAAGTGTGATGATCTTCATTATTAGAGCATTGTCCTAGTGAGGAAAGGATGATGAAGACTATGATTCCCCCACAAGTCGGGATGAGACTTCGGACTTTGCAAAAAGGAAAAAAAAAAGGAAAAAAAGGCCAAAGAAAAAAAGGGAAGGCCAAAAAGAAAAAAAAGGAAAGAAAAAAAGAAAAGAAAAGAAATAAAAGAATGAGAGAAAAAGAGAGAAGGGACAATGCTACTATCTTTTTCCACACTTGTGCTTCAAAATAGCACCACGATCTTCATGATAGAGAGTCTCATATGTTGTCACTTTCATTTACTAGTTGGAATTTTTCATTATAGAACTTGTCTTGTATATTCCAATGACGGGCTTCCTCAAAATGCCCTAGGTCTTCGTGAGCGAGCAAGTTGGATGCACACCCACTAGTTTTATTTTGTTGAGCTTTCATATATTTATAGCTCTAGTGCATCCGTTGCATGGCAATCCCTATTCACTCACATTGATATCTATTAATGGCCATCTCCATAGCCCGTTGATACACCTAGTTGATGTGAGACTATCTTCTCCTTTTTTGTCTTCTCCACAACCACCGTTCTATTCCACATATAGTGCTAGGTCCAGGGCTCATGCTCATGTATTGCGTGAAAGTTGAAAGAGTTTGAGATTATTAAAGTATGAAACAATTGCTTGGCTCGTCATCGGGGTTGTGCATGATTAAATACTTTGTGTGATGAAGATAGAGTATAACCAGACTATATGATTTTGTAGGGATAACTTTCTTTTGGCCATGCTATTTTGAGAAGACATGATTACTTGCTTGGTATGCTTGAAGTATTACTATTTCTTATGTCAATATGAACTTTTATTTTGTATTATTTGGATCTGAACATTCATGCCACAATGAAAGAAAATTACATTATGAATTATGCTAGGTAGCATTCCACATCAAAAATTCTCTTTTTATCATTTACCTACTCGAGGACGAGCAGGAATTAAGCTTGGGGATGCTTGATACATCTCCAACGTATCTATAATTTTTGATTGTTCCATGCTATTATATTACCTGTTTTGGATGCTTATGGGCTTTATTCTACATATTTATATCATTTTTTTGGGACTAACCTACTAACCGGAGGCCCAACCCATATTGCTATTTTTTTACCTATTTCATTATTTCGAAGAAAAGGAATATCAAACGGAGTCCAAACGGAATGAAACCTTCGGGGGCGTTATTTTTGGAACAAATCTGATCCGGATGGCCTGGAGTGAAAGTTAAGAAAGCTCCAAGGGCCCCACGAGATAGGAGGGTGCCCCCCCGTAGGGCGTGCCTCCCTGTCTTGTGGGCCCCTCGGGCGTCCACCGACGTACTTCTTCTTCCTATATATACCTACGGACCCCGAAAACATCTGGGGGCACCACGAAACACAATTTCCACCACCGTAACCTTCTGTATTCGCGAGATCCCATCTTGGAGCCTTCGCCGGCACTCTGCCGGAGGGGGAATCGACCACAGAGGGCCTCTACATCAACATCCTTGCCCCTCCTATGAGTTGTGAGTAGTTTACCACAGACCTACGGGTCCATAGTTATTAGCTAGATGGCTTCTTCTCTCTTTTTGGATCTCAATACAATGTTCTCCCCCTCTCTTGTGGAGATCTATTCGATGTAATCTTTTTTTGCGGTGTGTTTGTCAAGATCCGATGAACTGTGAGTTTATGATCAGATTTATCTATGGTTATTAATTGAATCTTCTCTGAATTCTTTTATGTATGATTGATTTGTCTTTGCAAGTCTCTTCGAATTATCGGTGTGGTTTGGCCTACTAGATTGATCTTTCTTGCCATGGGAGAAGTGCTTAGCTTTGGGTTCAATCTTGCGGTGTTCTTACCCAGTGACAGAAAGGGTTGCAAGACACGTATTGTATTGTTGCCATCAAGGATAACAAGATGGGGTTTATATCATATTGCATGAGTTTATCCCTCTACATCATATCATCTTGCTTAATGTGTTACTCTGTTCTTATGAACATAATACTCTAGATGCATGCTGGATAGCGGTCGATGTGTGGAGTAATAGTAGTAGATGCAGGCAGGAGTCGGTCTACTTGTTTTGGATGTGATGCCTATATATATGATCATGCCTAGATAACGTCATAGTTATTCGCTTTTCTATCAATTGCTTGACAGTAAATTGTTCACCCACCGTAATACTTATGCTCTCGAGAGAAGCCTCTAGTGAAACCTATGGCCCCCGGGTCTATCTCTTATCATATTTGCTTTCAATTTACTTTTATTTGCATCTTTACTTTCTTGCATCTATATTATAAAATATGAAAAATTTATTTATCTTATCATACTATCTCTATCAGATCTCACTTTTGCAAGTGGCCGTGAAGGGATTGACAACCCCTTTATTGTGTTGGTTGCGAGTTCTCAGTTTGTTTGTGTAGGTGCATGGGACTTTTGAGGAGCCTCCTACTGGATTTATACCTTGGTTCTCAAAAACTGAGGGAAATACTTACGCTACACTTGCTGCATCACCCTCTCCTCTTTGGGGAAAACCAATGCTAGCTCAAGACATAGCAATCGGCTGCCTTGATGCTCGACCCAATAATTAACGGATACCATCTCACCCGAGTCCATATGGACGGCGGCAGTAGTCTTAATCTGATATATCAAGACACTATCTGCAAGATGGGGATAGACCCGTCAAGAATTAACCAAAGTAGTACTACCTTTAAAGGAGTAATACCAGGCGTAGAGGCCCGTTGCACAGTCTCTCTAGCACTAGAGGTTGTATTCGGCTCACCCGACAACTTCCGAAGTGAAGAACTAATCTTCGACATTGCTCCATTCCGAAGCGGCTACCATGCACTACTCGGAAGAATGACCTTTTCCCGTTTCAACGCAGTTCCGTATTACGATTATCTTAAACTCAAGATGCCCGGTCCACGTGGCGTCATCACAATCAACGGAAATACAGAACACTCTCTACATGCGAAAGCATACGTGGTGGCTCTAGCAGCGGAACGGCCTCCCCAACCAGAATAACTGATCGGTCGTCAAGACCACAGACACGGTTAGACGTGTCCGGTGCACCGCTAGTTGTAGCAGCCCAGATAAACCTGAGCTCGGGTGGATGGATATACCCCAATAGGCGGTGCTAGGGGCTGCCCGTATAAAAAAAGCCCATAGTTCGGCTTGACCCTATTAATACAATAATAGAATGCATCTTCATGGTTCATTAAGAATAACCACCTTTTAGCATGATCACACCAGACCTTTTTTCACCTGGGTTTTTCTTCTTTACAGATGATCATCGTGCTACACCCTTCCAGGATACGACACAACGGAGACAAATGCGCAGACATGCAACAGGGCCCCGCTCACAGGTTTCTCTTTAGATTAAGCCCCTGTGTAAACCTTTTCTAATGTCTCTTGTTGCTTGACACCCTCCGAGTACTTAACACAACCGAGAGGGACACTGGCGTTATTGGCATTTCGCCATGCCAAATCAATGCGTGTACCTGGAAATTCAGGGCTCATTATTGAGGGCGTTACTCAGCCGAGTATATGTTTTAAAGTCCGAATACCTTAGGGAGTGTTCGGCGTCGCGAGTTTGGCCTTATATGCATCAGCTCCGAATCATGTCTTGAGTCAATAGTTGGGTTTGCCCGGCTCCCATGTTTTGGTACCTTACGTTCCGCTATGTCGGCTAAGGTAGCACTGGGAGAACTACTGCGATTGTGTCCTGGTTCTTCCGGACGAGCACCTCAGTAGAGAAAGCCGAAAACTGATTGTCATTATATAGCGCGAGACTAGTCAACCACTCGATGACTTAGCAGAATCTTCACGATTCCTCCACATTAACAAAGGACCGGTTTCCCGATCATGTACGTACGCGCACCATATTCGGATGAACGCGGAAGTACCAGGGGCTCTATAGTAGCCCCGCCGTCAAACTCCTATGGCTAAGTGAAAGTGTTAAAGCTATATAGTCCGATTGCCTGGTTCGCCGCGCTATCACCTCCTTAAAGGACCAAGACGTTGGATCAAGTATGATTACGCGCTTTTTTCAAACACCCCCGCATTATATGCGTGGGGGGTGAAGCCGACGACTGCAAACTTTCAGGTTATATACATACAGAAACGGCCGCATAGGAGGCACTATAATACTTTCGAGAAAAAGTATAAACACAACCTTTATAATCAAAATAGCATTGTTTTTACAATTAAGATACATGTCACTCGAACATGGTACTCTTCGAGCACTGAGCCTCTATTAAATGGGCGCCTTCTAGGACTTCCTTGAAATAGTGCTCAGTCGGGTGCTGGCCTCTTGCCGGACCCAGGGTTGCAAGAGCGGTGGCCTCCATCCCTGCCCACTATGTTTTAACATGGGCGAGAGCCATCCACGCACCCTCTATGCACACCGACCTCTTTACAACATCGATATGTGGCACAACACCAAGGAATTGTTGCACCAAGCCAAAATAACTGTCCGGCCTTGGTCCCTTCGGCCAAAGATGATCCACGACAGACCTCATGGCAAGCCTGGATAACCTGTGGAGCTCGGCCCACTCGGCCATTTGTTCATTTAATAGCAGCAGACACTTTGGAGCACTGAACTGCGACCAGAACAACTGTTCCACCTCATGATCTTTCTGATCTTTGAAAAATTCAGTCGCATCAGCAACACTCTTGGCCAAGTCCAAGTACGCGTCCTCAGCACTCCATAATTGATTCAGAGGGGCATACTTCGGATCTTCGAACTTCGTCCGCAATAGAAAGGACTTCCCAGCCGTGATATCTCCGTCTTGACGAAGCTCCTCCCTTGTTGCTCTGATCTTAGAGCGAGTTTCCTTGCCTGCGTCAAACACCTTCTTCAGGTCAGCCGCTTTTGCTTGGTTTTCCTTTTTAAGGACCTCATATCGGTCGGCGGCATCCTTCAGCTCAACAGACATCTTGGCTATTTTATCTTTGCCCTGGCGATGAGCAGCCTGTTCGGCTCTTAACTCCTCGGCCGCCTTTAGGACGGCCGCATTACTTCTCCTGGCTTGATCCTTGGATTGGGCAAGTTCCGCTCGAAGGGTCTCCACAGCGGCAGCTCCATCTGCGGTCACATCATATTATAGATACTAGCATCGAGCTCCTCTTAATATTTGTTGACAATTCGAAAAAACATACCATGTGCCTCGTCAAGCTGCTTGTTCACAAGCGTGATGTCGGCATCTGCCACGTCAAGCTGTTGCCTCAGTTCGGTGAAATCAGCAGTCCGGTCAGCCACCGGACCCTCAGCCGCCTACACATGAAAGCAGCACGATCATTACCTGGGACTATGATCCTCTGATTACCGCCTTTGGACGGCAACCAGAGTCTCAGGGGCTACTATCTATACAGAGCACACCTAGCGTGTGCGGTATAGCCAAAAATATACATATTACTTTGCGTACCTCAAAGCCTTTAAGCAGGCTCGTAAAAGCTTCATTCAACCCACTTTTGGCGGATGAAATCCTCTCAAATACCATACCCATTAAAGTACGATGCGCCTTTGAGATAGCAGCTCGCTCCAGAAGACCCGTCAGTGTGTCCGGCTATGTGCCGGACAATCCTGGACTCTTTCTGTTGCTCTCCTTGGGAGCCGAATACTCCGGGCCTCTGGTGGCCGAAGCGTTAACTTCTGGCCTTGACGGATCAGGAGAAATCCTCCATGACGACACCTCGGGGTCGTCCGCCCCATGGGGCGGGGAGACAGGAGGAGGCGTTTCGCTCTCCATCATCTCCGGAAGAAGATCCCCCGAAGATGAACTCTATTGAGAAGGGCTATGAGCCGGACTGCAGGAGATAGGTCTCGATTAGTATTCTCAGAGATAAAGCAGGATATATTTACCAAAGTACTTTTGATTCACTTACAACTCGGTGGAGGGCTGGCCCTCTTGCGGGCGTCGTGCGGTGAGGACACCCTCTGGGGCAGGGCCCCCTGGCGAAGGTTTTTTCCCTTGTCTGGAAACCTCCGCTTCCAAGTCTTCGGAGGCGGCCCTTTTCTTCCGGTAGGGGGAGGGGATTTTCGATTCACCTCCCCAATTATCCTCCTTCTTGGAGACATTAACTCCCCCAGTCTAGATGTATAATGTGTGAAGCCTGCTCTCAGCTTCTCTATGCCTCCCTTCATCTTCTCCTGATGGCACTTGATAAGGTGCGTGCTCAAGCATCCTGGTTAGCACGGGGTCCGGCGAGCCTTCGGGAAGAGGGACCGAACACCTGATCCTCTCCACCTTTTTAGCCAATCCTGGACGAGGGTAGTTTTCAGAATAATGTTATGACAAACATAAACATCGTGTTCGGTTGCGGAGCTACTTACTTGGGTATCCGGACGATTGCAGTTCAGGCCCACATCCTCGATGGTGTCCGGACACTTCATTCATGATCCAAAGAATAACCGATACATCCCTTCGAGCGTCATGCCGAAGATGTGCCGAATAGTTCATGGTCCTTCTGGGTTGAACTCCCACATCCAGAGAGGTCGACGTTTGCATGGCAGGACCCGACGGACTAGCATTACTTGAATTATTTTGATGAGGCTGACATCCCTCTTGAGAAGATCTCAGATGCGGCTTTGTAATGTCAACACGTCGTTCACTGGCCCCCAGTCCAGCCCTTTATTGACCCATGAGGCCAGTTGAGGCGGAGGGCCCGGGCGGAAGGCTGGGGCGGCCGCCCACTTTGTGCCTCGGGGAGCTGTGATATAGAACCACTCCCGTTGCCATAAGTCGGATACCTCTGGGAAGGAACCCTTTGGCCATAGGGCCTCAGCACCTTTGCTTATTATAGCACCTCCGCACTCCACGCATCGCCCGTCAATCATCTTCGGCTTCACATTGAAGGTCTTGAGCCACAAGCCGAAGTGTGGGGTAATGCGGAGGAAGGCTTCACACACGACGATAAACGACAAGATGTGAAGGATGGCATCTGGAGCTAGATCGTGGAAATCTAGCCCATAATAAAACATGAGTCCTCTTACGAAAGGATCAAGACTAAAGCCAAGCCCTCGGAGGAAGTGGGAGACGAATATGACACTCTCGTTGGGTTCAGGAGTAGGGATGACCTGCCCTTGAGCAGGCAGCCTGTGCGAGATTGCAGCGGTTAGATACCTGGCCTCCTTGAGCTTCTTGATGTCCTCCTCTGTGACAGAGGAGGCCATCCACCGACCTTGAAGGTTGGATCCGGACATGATTGAAGGCCCGAAGTGCTTAAGCCTGAGCTTTGGGTGTTGGAACTCGAGGTGGGGGAACGATCGAGCATGGGAAGAAAGAGACAGGCCTTGGTCCCTTTTAAAGGGGGTGAATATCAAGCGTCCCCCGCGTGACCGTTTGGAACGTGCCTAAAATCGAGGAGTCATACTAACAAGCGTAGTTGGGTTACCCACACCCGTATTGATGAGAATCCCAGGATAAGGGGAACACGATCTCTGCTTCGACAAGACGTGCCAATAAAACCGCCTCGCAATACGTGTGGTGGCAGGCTGGGAAAAACGGTTTGTAAATAACTGGGCCGCGACGTGATGTCACGCTATGAAAAGTTGTTAGCAGATTAGATTTGTGGAATATTGTGCTCTCTACGGCGTTATGTGGAAATTATTTTGCAGAGCCGGACACGATCCTCATGTTCAAGATTTTCTATGGAGCATTCGGAGAAGGAACTCGCCTTGCAATGCCGAAGACAATCTGCGCGCCCGACTCATCATCATTGAAGCTTGGTTCAGGGGCTACTGAGGGAGTCCTGGATTAGGGGGTCCTCGGACAGCCGGACTATATGCTTTGGCCATACTATTGGACTATGAAGATACAAGATTGAAGACTTCGTCCCGTGTCCGGGTGGGACTCTCCTTTGCGTGGAAGGCAAGCTTGACAATCCAGATATGTAGATATCCTTCTCTGTACCCGACTCTGTGTAATCCTAGCCCCCTCCGGTGTCTATATAAACCGGAGGGATTAGTCCGTAGGCCAACAACAATCATACCATAGGCTAGCTTCTAGGGTTTAGCCTCTACGATCTCGTGGTAGATCAAATCTTGCAATACTCATATCATCAAGATCAATCAAGCAAGAAGTAGGGTATTACCTCCATCGAGAGGGCCCGAACCTGGGTAAACATTGTGTCCCTAGCCTCCTGTTACCATTAGCCTTAGACGCACTGTTTGTGACCCCCTACCCGAGATCCGCTGGTTTTGACACCGACAAGGGCCACTCTGGGCCCTCCTGCTCTCCTCCTTATCTTTCCCCACCGACACTTGATATGGTGCCAAAGCCAGCATCCTTGTTAACACCGGATCGACAGAGTCTTCGGGAAGTGGAGCTGAACACCTGATTCTCTCCGCCTTCTTTATCCAGCCCTGGCCGAGTAGAGTTTTATCAGCACATTGTTATGAGGAATTTGACTAAACTGTGTTCGGGAGTTAAGTGCTTACCGAGGTATCTGGATGATTGCAGTCAAGACCGATGTCTTCGGTAGTATCCGGCCACTGTTTTCGTGCGCCAAAAAATAATTTCCACATCCCTCTGAGCATCGTGCCAGAGAAGTGTTGAAGGGTCCGCGGACCTTCCGGATTGAACTCCCACATGCGGAGAGGACGTCGCTGACACGGTAGGATCCAACGGACTAGCATTACTTGGATTACATTGGTAAGACCGGTGTCCTTTTCAATGAGGCTCTGAATGCGACTTTGCAATGTCTGCACTTCATCAATAGATCCCTAGTCCAGCCCCTTGTTAATCCATGATGCAAGCTATAATGGAGGGCCAGATCGAAACACAGGTGTAGTTGCCCACTTTTTACCACGGGGTTCAGTGATGTAAAACCACTCCCATTGCCATAGACCAGAAGATTCTGGGAAGGAGCCCTTTGGCCAAGGAGAATTGGTAAGTTTGCTTATTGAAGCACCTCCACACTCTGCTTATTTCCTGTTGATTACCTTCGGTTTCACATTAAAGGTCTTAAGCCATAAGCCGAAGTGTGGGGTAATACGGAGGAAGGCTTCACACGTGATGATAAACACCGAGATGTGAAGGAAGGAGTCTGGAGCTAGATCATGAAAATCTAGCCTGTAATAAAACATGAGCCCTTGAATGAAGGGATGAAGAGCAAACCCTAGACATCGGAGGAAGTGAGAGATGAACACAACCCTCCCATTGGATCTGGGAGTAGGAAAAACCTGCCCTTGAGTAGGAAGCCTGTGGAGGATTTCCGCAGTCAAGTATCTTGCCTCACTGAGCTTCGTGATATCCTCCTCTATAACAGAAGAGGCCATCCACCGGCCTTGAAGGCTGGGTCCAGACATGGCTGAAAGCTCGAAGCGACTGGATTGACCCTTGGGTGTTGGAACTCGAGAGGTGGGAGGTGGAGGAAAGGATCAGCATGGAAGGGAAGGGACATGTCTTAGCCCCTTTATAAAGGCGATGAATATCAAACGTCCCCTCCACGGCCTTAAAACATGCCTATTCCAAAGGAATCATGCCAACACAACGGTTGGGTTACCCATGCCCGTGTTGATGAAAATCCCGTAATAAGGGGACACGATCTTTGCTTTGACAAGATGTGCCAATGAAACCGCCTCTCGAAACGTGGAGTGGCAGGCTAGAAAACGATTCAAAATAATGGTCGGGCGATGACGTAATGTCGTGCTACAAAAAATTGTCAGCGGATTGGACTCGTGAAAATATTATACTCTCTACGGTTGTGTGTGGAATTTGTTTTGCAGAGCCGAACACTATTTTAGTTCGGAGATGATTTTGGGATACACTACAAAAAAAAGACACATCCGTGACATTTTGGGCCGAACGAAAAAAAATTTGTCATACATATGACACTTCTATGACGATAATTGTGACAAAACCCGGTATCATCATAGATGTGGTGGGCTCCTACTTCTATGACAAAAAATCATGACAGAAAATGGGCTTTTCGTCCTGGGCGGGCCGGAGACGCAGCTGCATGACATTCTTTGGGCCGTCCGTGACGGAAAAAACCGTGGTAGAAGCGAGGGGGAGGAAAATTTCGGGGAGTTGCCAGTTACGGTGGGAGGTCGAGGGCTGAGCGATGCGCGTTTCTCTCGTACATACGCGTGTGTGTGCGAGGCATTGGCTCTAACTGAAGCCGAGCGAGGCGTTGGGCTCTAACTGAACCCGAGCAATTGCACTGCAGGCTACGTGTTACTGAACCCCAGCGATCGATCGATGGTTGTTAACTGAACCCGATGGAGCGATTCCTTCGCTACTGCTGCTAATAGAAGCCGATCGATTGGATGAACAGTGAGCGTTGCGGGGGAGTTTGGATGAACAGTGAGCGGTGGCGTTGCCTCTGGATGAACAGGAACCCGTGTTGTGGATGGCTGGATGAATAGTAGACGGTGGAGGGGTGGCCGTGGAGGGGTGGTTGAACATGACCCTGTGGTGTGGAGGGCTGGGTGAACAGTAGACGATGGAGGGGTGCCCGTGGAGGGGTGGTTGAACAGGAACCCGTGGTGTGGAGGGATGGATGAACAATAGACGATGGAGGGGTGCCCGTGGAGGGGTGGTTGAATAGGACCCCGTGGTGTGGAGGGCTGGATGAATAGTAGACGGTGGAGGGGTGCCCGTGGAGGGGTGGTTGAACAGTAGCCGGTGGAGTAGCGCATGGTGGAGGCTGGATGAACATGAGCCCGTGGAGGCTGGAGGAGGTCGACGGTAGCCCGTGGAGGCTGGAGGAGGTCGACGGTGGAGATGAACAGTATCCCGTGGAGTCCCGTTTTGCGGTACGCCACACCCCTCCCGATGAACAAGACCCCCGTTTCGACCGTAGCGCTCCAACACAAGTCCGTTTCATCCGTTTTGCGGTACTCCACACCCCTCCCGATCAACAGGACCCCCGTTTCGACCATAGGAGGTCCGTTTCCTCCGTTTTGCGGTACGCCACACCCCTCTCGATCAACAGGACCCTCGTTCGACCGTAGGAGGTCCGGTTCCTCCGTTTTGCGGTACGCCAGACCCCTCTCGATGAACAGGATCCTGTTTCGAACGTGGCTGGTCGAACACAAGGCTGTTTCCTCCGTTCTGCGGTACGCCAGGCCTCGTTTCCATCGCCTGTTCCGTCCAAGCCCTCCCGATGAACACGACCACACATTCCGTTCCGACCCAGCCGGTTGGCTCCCACGTGTTACATTGCCTCCCGATGAACATGACACATTTTGTTGCCTCCCCATCAACACGATGACGATGTTGTTTCTCCGTTCCGACCTAGCCATGTTCACGAGCCCTGGCCGTACACATGCGTGAGTAGGCATTCGAGACCCCGCCCGTATGTACGTACGTGGCCGTATTTTCTTTCTTTCACCCTGGCCGTTGTACATATGTGTACATGCTACATGCGCGCCTCTAGTACGACAAGTGCGCGCCTCTAAATCGACCAGTATGTACGTACATGTTCGCGACCAAAATGACAACACTACGTACGCTTCGACCAGGTGGGTCCCGACTGTTAGGCACTTCCTTGCCTGCGAAGATGTAGCCGGTGGGTCCCAGCAGTCAGGGGGGCGAATTGTTTTTTTCCCAGACGCTCTTCCTTGCGTGCGAAGATGTAGCTGGTGGGTCCCAACAGTCAGGGGGAAACGTTTTTTTTTCACGAAATACGGTGGCCCGTCCGGTGGGTCCCTGCTGTTAGGTGGAGGAATAATTATTTTTTGCCTAATAAGGAGGCACTTCCTTGCTGCGGCCGTGGACCCAGCTGTCAGCCTCTCCACGTACAGTCCACGTCCAATGGAAGCTGTTCCTTGACCACGTTGACCACGCCGCACCAAGAGCACCAGGGCGGTGGACGATGGCGAGGCCTAGGAAGGGGACGACGCGGAGTCGGAGAAGACGCGACAGTGGATGCCCATGCGTAGAGGAGTACGAGGGTTCACTGGTTCGCTGCGGTGTGAGGCTGCCATCGCCGCAAAATAACAGGGGGTGTGGGTGAGTAGAGGGATGGCCTGGACAGCGGTGGGAGTAGTAGGCGGCGGTGAGGCCTCCGCCGCATCACAGCCGACCATGGGAGGCAGGAGCACGAGGCACGACCGGCGCTGGTTTGGGCGGCTGGAGCAAGAAGACCAGAGGTTGAAGAAGCACTACGACTGTTGGATGGACATCGTACGGCCACTGGAGCTAGAATCGTGCATATTGTCTAAGTTGACAAAGACCTCCGTCCCCGTCAACTTAGTAGGCCCACAAGTCAGCCTGCCACTATACTGGGTCCTAGCTAACAGGGGGAGTATTCATTTTTTTGTGCGTAATAAGGAGGCACATCCTTGCGTGCGAAGATATAGCTGGTGGGTCTGAGCTGTCAGCGGCGGTAACGTTTTTTTTGCGAAATACAGAGGCCCTTTTAGTGGGTCCCTGATGTCAGGTGGAGGAATCATTATTTTGTGCGTAATAAGGAGGCATTTCATTGCGTGCGGCCGTGGACCCAGCTGTCGGCCTCTCCATGTACAGTCCACTTTAGATGCATGTCGGTCGTTGACCAGGCCGCGCCGAGAGCACCAGGGCGATGGACGACGACGAGGCCTAGGAAGGGAACGACACGGAGGCAGGGAAGACTCGGCAGTTGTTTCCCACGCGGAGGGGAGTACGACTGTATGAGAGTTTATTGGTTCGTCTGCCGTCGCCGGAGAATAACAGCAGGTGTGGGTGAGTAGAGGGATGGCTAGGCCAGCGATGGGAGTACGCTGGGGCGGTGAGGCCTGCGCGGCAGCACAGCCGACCGCGGGGAGGAGGGAGTAGGCAGTCCCGCCGGCGCTTGTTTGTGTGGCTGGAGCAGGAAGAGCAGAGATTGAAGAAGCACGACGGCCGTTGGATGGCCATCCAACAGTCACTGCTTCTGCGTCAACTTTTTTTAGGAAAGCCTCAAATCTGTGGAAAACAACATACAACCATCTTCCATTATTTCTAATAATTTACAACCCATTTGCTAATTTTTAAGATTTTTTTGGAGCCCATATTCTTTTTATTAGCATTACAGCCCATATTGTGGCCACGGTTAAAAAATTATACAAAATTTTGCATATTTCGGTGCGGTCCGAACTATTTTTAATCCCGAATTTTTGACTCACATTCAAACTGATTTTAAAAATAAATGTATATCCATATAAAATCCAACAAATTCTCCACGCATAAAAATTAATGTAATTTAAAATCTCAAAATAAAAAAAGATATTTGAAACTAATTGCCGGTTTGATGTGTTTTAAAAATGTACAACCCATTTCTCATTACTGATGGGCCATTTTCTCGGCCAGCCGAATGAAAGCTCTCCTTGTCTTGAAAGATTTGCAGCCCAACAGGCCTGAAAAGCGACTTACTTGGCAAATCATAAAAAAACTGGGCTGTGGCCGTGGACCCAGCTGTCAGCCTCTCCACGTACAGTACTCTTCCGATGGAATGTCGTTGACCACATTGACCACGCGGCACCAAGAGCACCAAGGCAGTGGACGACAGCGAGGCCTAGGAAGGGGACGACATGGAGCCGGGGAAGACGCGGCAATGGATGCCCACGCGGAGAGGAGTACAAGGGTTCACTGGTTCGGCTGCGGCGTGAGGCTGCCGTCGCCGCAGAATAACAGGGAGTGTGGGCGAGTAGAGGGATACCCTGGGCCAGCGGTGGGAGTAGTAGGGGGCGGTGAGGCCTTCGCTGCATCACAGCCGGCCACGAGAGGCAGGAGCACACGGCACGACCGGCGCTGCTTTGGGCTGCTGGAGCAAGAAGACCAAAGGTTGAAGAAGCACTATGGCCGTTGGATGGACATCGTACGGTCACTGGAGTTAGAATTGTTCATATTGACTAAGTTGACAAAGCACTCCGTCCTCATCAACTTAGTAGGCCCACAAGTCAGCCAACCACTATGGTGGGTCCCAGCTAGCAGGGGGTATTCATTTTTTGGTGCGTAATAAGGAGGCACTTCCTTGCGTGCGCAGATATAGCTGGTGGGTCCGACCTGTCAGCGGGGGGAACATTTTTCACGAAATACAGAAGCCCTTCCCACGTACAGTGCACGTACAGTGCGTAATAAGGAGGAACTTTCCTTGCGTGCGACCATGGACCTCGTGGGTCCCAGCCGTCGGGCTCTCCACATACAGTCCTCTTCCGATGACTCTCGTATGTTGACCATGCCGCGCCGAGCGCACCGAGGCGGTGGACGACGGCGAGGCCCCAGACTGGAACCACCCGGAGATGGGGAAGACGCAGCAGTGGAGTCGCAGATGGAGAGGAGTGGGAAACTTGAGTGGTTCGGGTGCGGGGTGGGCCTACACTCGGCAGAGAATAACAGGAGGTGCAGAGTGGAGGGATGGCCTGGCCGTCGGCGGGGTAGCATTTCGCTGAGGAGCGCAAAACAACACCGCTGGACGCTGAAGGCTGGAGCAGGCGGTTTCAGCAGCGCTGGGGGAAGAAGACGAGAGATTGAAGAAGAATGTCGGCCGTTGGATGTAAATCCAACGCCTTCTTAGGCTTCGACCTACTGGCCCACATGTCAGCCAGTCCATTTGTTTTTAGTCCATTTGGTGGGCTGGGTGAAACAATGATGTAGCATCTATGCAGCCCGTTTAAATCCCATTTGCATTTTTCTCAAAATCCGTGGACTTGCTGGGCTGGGTGAAAATATCATGTTGGGCTAGACGGAGAAATGTTGTAAAAACATAAACACATGATTGCACGTCAATAAAATCTTGCAAGCTTATGTACGCAATCACTAGGAGTTAACTTGCCAAGTTATATATAAACAATTATTATTATTATTTTGTAAGAACTTTCAACTTACGAAATAAAATATCATTTTAATTTGATGAGTTAATAGTATGTGGGGTATTATTATTTTTTAGGCTAGACGTGGGACAGTTGAGTTGGTTCTAGGGGAAAGTACTGGGAGAAAACTCAGTTTACATCGAAAAAGAAAGTGGGAGAAAATTCAGAGACCTGCTGGGTCCATCTGGAGGAGGGGAATATGTTGGGAGGAAGGAGGTTCAAAGCACGGCAACCGAGTGAACTAGTTTTTTTTACGGACAAGTGAACTAGTTTGCATATATAAGAAAATAGCCACTAAAAAAGCAATCAGGTTAATGGGTTCTTAAAAGAAATATTTTGAACAAAACAGATAATTACGACACATAGGCTAATGCATGAAACACTCAGATGATAAAGGTGCTTATAAACAGATAAAGTACAACATCTAGACCTTCTTGGCACGCTTTATCATGACGCTGCGGCTGTCCGTGTACTCATCGGTTACGGGAAGCAGACACGCCCTCATGTCCAAGATCTTCCTGTATATGTCATAGCATGCGTATGCGTCCTTGTCCGCGTAGGTTATGTAGGCTAGATTCAGAGGTACCTCCCACATGTTCAGGTCATCTTCTTTCATGTTGGCGTATCAGGGGTCGATGACGGTCTCAGCGAGGTCAACCATGGAGTCCTTCTCCTGCCCGTTGCTGATGATCTTGTATTGCTTCTGGATGTCGACAAGCTTGTTGCACCATATGGCCGAATCGTCGCGTTCTTCCTTCTCTCCACCATAGTGAAGGTGCAGTCGGTGCTGCCGATGAAACGGGCGAATGCTCTAGAAGCTGGTGCAGCCATAGGACTGAGGCAAGGCAGAGCTTCACCAAGTCCGTATCGTTGGTGTACATCACATTCAACTTGGTGCAGCCATAGGACTGAACGGTGAACTCAAAGGGGAACTCCTTGCTGAAGTCCATATCCAGCAGGCTCACTCCTCGGATCACCATTGGATTCTCTTCGAGTGAACGAGTGTGTAGGCGGCGACAGCAGTTCGTTTTTCAGCTCTTGGGGAACTGGATTCAACAGTAAGCTGAGTGTGTACAGGCAACAACAGTTACTACCCCTCCCTCGTCCTTTGCACGCCCGACAGAAGATGCACCCTCGGCGCATTGAAACGCCTCCATTAAGAAACCTACTCCGGCCACACGTCGGTTCACGAGCGGGTCTGTATTGGTACTGTAATAACAGGAGTTAGTGGTCACTTTACTTAAATTTAATTAGCTTCAATAAAAATTTATACTTAAATCAAGCAATGCATTCACTCGTTCTATCAGTGCCACAGGATCAACATGCACAACAATTAGAATTATTATTCTCAGGAAGCACACGATCAGCACATTTGTCGCACTTTCACAAAGATAATACTAGCCAAGTTTGAACTATTTGTTATGGTTGTTGTCCTCTGCATCATCATGCCATGTTTCCCAGCTTGCAAGATTCAGAACCAACAAATAAGATCCAAATAATAAGTACAACAAAGATGCCTACACATCTCATTGATTCCCAGCTTGCAAGATTCAGAACGAACAAATAAGATCCAAATAATAAGTACAACAAAGATGCCTACACATCTCATTGATTCCCAGCTTGCAAGATTCAGAACCAACAAATAAGGTTCAAATAATAAGTACAACAAAGATGCCTACACATCTCACTGATTCCTAGCTTGCAAGATTCAGAACCAACCCATTAGAGCCTTTTGATAAAGTGAATATCGGGATTAAATCCATCTTGGCTAGCCATGTCATACAATCGAAGAACTTGGCGAATGCTCTTGACCGTCACAACATCTGTAGTTGAGTATTCCTGTTTGCACAACATGTTTGCACAACACAAACAAGGAGAGAGGAGAGCATGATTTCGCTTTAATAGCGGCCTCCTTGAACTCAACCTCCAGCTCTACTTGGATGAGGTCTGCCTGGAGTTCCATGATTCAATTCATGCGCCTTTTTCTGCAGTTCACCTGAAATGAAGCAAAGATTGCATCATTTAGCTAGCAAGAAGTACTTGCTCTTGTGAGCTGGCAGGTTCTTCTTTAGTAGTTGCACTAAAATTGAGGAACATTAAGGTTGGATGTCCGGCTCATGTAAGGTGCAACTATAATTTTCTTATCCTTTTGTGTAGTTCCACTAAAATAAAGTACCATTGTGGTGACAGTGAAGGCTCCATCTTGCAAAGGATAATAAAATGTTGCACGAGATTACCGGCAGAACTTGACAGAGATTTTGGAAACTCTAATCACCATTTTGTGCAGTTCCACCAAAATTGAGAGATGTTGCCCACGTGACATTTTAGTTGAACTACACAAGACACTCATTCCAAAAAAGTGTTTTGTGCAGTTCACCAAAAGGTCACAATAGCAACAAGGTGAAATGGATATCCCTATCTGCACAAAAAGATTGAAAGTAAACAGTTGCTGGTCAATAAGAATATACGAAACATATACAAACTTAAAAGAAGCATCTTAATTATGTTCATGGCAATCACGCAAGGACAGTAGAAACTTTAAAACGTCAGCAATGCTTCATGTTACCAGAAGCATTATGATCAACAATGAGATTCCTCAAATATGGGATTACTTTAATGGTGGCATTGCTTGTTTACGAGACACAGTAAATCAACAACAGCTAAAGAGTTGGTTTAAGGGCATGGGACCGTGGGGACACCAGGACACTCTGCAGCGTAAAGGAGCAACTTACTTATCATACTAGGGAGAACAGCAGGAGTGCCATTTGTAACACAATTTAATTGCATCTTATAACTGGAGGCATTAGATTAACAATAACACTGGTTAGACATGTCCCTAAGGTGACGGGGTGTGATCGCTTCATTTTACATGCGCCCTTATATTAACAACAACAAAAGGTTGGTATAAGGACATGCGACAGTGGACGCATGAGCACAATGTACCTACAAGGAGGCATAAAGTGGTGATGCCGAGTTTGTTCATGCTATGTGAGGGCAGCAAATCTAATCCTGGAGACCTTGTACTATGTGAGGGCAGCAAATCTAATCCAGGAGACCTTTTACTATGTGAGGGCAGCAAATCTAATCCTGAAGACCTTTTACTATGTGAGGGCAGCAAATCTAATCTTGGAGACCGTTTACTATGTGAGGGCAGCAAATCTAATCCTGAGACCTTTTACTATGTGAGGGCAACAAATCTAATCCTGAGACCTTTTACTATGTGAGGACAGCAAATCTAATCCTGGAGACCTTTTACTATGTGATGGCAGCAAATCTAATCCTGGACATACTCTGTTGACTTGTCCACCAGCCGCCACTTTCTATCCTTTTTTCAACCAATAATAGATCTGTTCCTTATCCAGTTTGTACTGCGTTTTCCCATTATTTCCATTTTCAACCAAGAGACCGGTTGGGTATCCGGTCTCTACTACTTTCACCATATTATTTCCTCTTTGAATCAAGTCCTAGATTCATGCTACAACTTTCCCCCTTTTCTTTGTTGTTTGAACAAAGCCCTAGATTGAATGCATGAAGTAGCTTTACCTCTAATAATACTAAAAATTTAGGTGGCTTTGGAAGAGCTGATGGGAGAAGAAAAAGATGCACATGCACACACGTGGGGAGCTGGGGCAGTAGAGCAAGGCCGCTTTCAAAGAACTTATACCCGAGGGTCGCCGGGATGTCGGCGGTGGCAGGTTAGAACTGCGGACAATACGACAGGGAGGAAGAAGTGTCGGAGGACCTCCCGAGCCGGCGCTATGTCGGAGAGAATGGCACGGGCAGAGGACCGGGCCCCTCCGGCAGCTGTGGGTTTCCTCCCTCGGTGGCAATGACCGCGTGAACGATGCACCTTTTAGTCCTCTACACACACCGGCCGAAGGGATCCGGCCGGATCTGTGACCAGCGGTGAGCAGAGAGAAAATGTCGCTACCGCTATCTTGTTTATATCTGGAGAGGATGAGAGAATGAAGAGAGCAACCCTAGTAAAGAAAGCGCTCAGGCCACTGCGTTCATATATAGTGGAGTGATTATCTTTTTTATCTCCACAACAAGCGTTTCAATTTGTGTACGTGGCTTTAAAGAAAAGAAACTCTCTATTTAAGGTGACTACTGTATGACTCCTACTTACTACTAGTAGTACTACGGTATTGTTCACTTGTGCTCCCCGCCCCTCCATTCATTGAACAACCCCACGGGTGAATAAACATATAGTAAGTACTGTATTTATATAGAACAAACAAGCTCGAACTATTTTCGCGTAGTTAAAAGTTGAGGGCGGGGCTTTTCCCGGGCTATGCGCGGCAGTTTTCGGGTAGGCGGTTTGACAGAGAGGTGAGGAGGGTGAGCGAGTGGGGCTGTGTGATTTGACAGCGCATTACTGCTAGAAAGACTTGTGATATGACCACTCACTATAGTCATGAATTACTGGCGCTCCAACCGGGGTGATGCCCCCTTCCGTTCCGCGCTCTAATCTGGTGCATGACACGTCGACCCGGATGCTGGCTCTCCCACATGTCTAAGTAGTAAGGAGCAAAGAATGATGCGGTATATAATAGTACTATACTATGTACTACTCAGGTCGGAGGAGTGCGAACCACGGCAGCCTAGTGAACCAGCAGTGCGAACCACGGTAGCCAGTGAACCAGCAGTAGAAAACAATGTGGTGATATGGCCATAAAAAACAATGTGCTACGGTCCACACTGTAGCATGTACGATAACACTCCTCTTTGTTTGGATCCCTGAGTTAGAGCTAGTTTGGGTTGAAATAACCTCAAATTATCGAAACAAGAGGGGTTAGTTAAAGCTAGTTTGCTCTAACCCAGCTAAAAAAACTAGCCCGGTGGAGAGGTTCTAATTGGGTTAGCTATCCTCGGGCCCACTAAAAGAGAACTAAAAAAATCTCCCCTGCCCGCACCAGATCGCTCCCCCCTCTCGCACGACTCCTCTCTGTTCCCCATAGGGCCGCCCGCCCAAGCGCTGCTCACCCTCTCTCTCCTCCGCCCGCCCTCTCCTTCCAGCCTCCGCCGCCCTACTCTGGCCGTCCTCTCCCTCTGGCCTTCAAAGGTCGCCCCGCTCCCCCTTCACCAGTCGTTTTTCTCCCTCTATCGTGTGCGGCGGCGGCGCATCTACTAGGGAGGTCACAAGAGGGGTGAGTTTGTTTGTTCCTCCTCTATCTCACGGCCATATCATTTATCTTGCTTGCTCTAGCGCTAATTCTGATTTGGAAAAGTAGATCCCGATCAAACTTGGTATAGATTTGTGGTGCACGCATGGAATTGTTTGATGCTGCTTGAGGAGGTAATAAATCTTTCTAGAGGCCCAAAGATTCAGGTCACCTTTCTAGGTATTTCAATTTTAGGCTTGCATTATTTCTAGAGGCCCAAAGATTCAGTTCACCTTTCTAGGTATTTCAATTTGAGGCTTGCATGATTTCTAGAGGCCCAAAGATTCAGTTCACCTTTCTAGGTATTTCAATTTCAGGCTTGCATTATTTCTAGAGGCCCAAAGATTCAGTTCACCTTTCTAGGTATTTCACTTTCAGGCTTGCATTATTTCTAGAGGCCCAAAGATTCAGTTCACCTTTCTAGGTATTTCAGTTTCAGGCTTGCATTATTTCTAGAGGCCCAAAGATTCAGTTCACCTTTCTAGGTATTTTAGTTACAAGCTTGCATTATTTCTAGAGGCCCAAAGATTAAGTTCCCAGTCGGCGGCAAGAGGCCCTGCTACCCATGTCGGTGTCGACCTCAACTCGCAAGGGCCGGCATCGGAGGGGTTCCCGGGGCTTGGGCTCTACAGAGCCTTCCTCCAGAGCAATGATGGCGAGCTCCTCCCTCGGTGCATGAGGGGCTCCGGGCTCCGTCCCTATCGTGAATGACTTTCGTGATGAGTTAGCTCATTCTTTGTTTCATGAAGGGCCTGTTTGGTTTGCTGCCTAAGGTTGCCACGCCTAAGCTTAGGCGTGCCACAATATCTTAGGCATGTGTTTGGTTCATTGTCACACTTGTGGCTTGCCATACTTTTCTAGTTACATGGTCCACATGTCATAGACTCAACTTCTTGCCAAATCTTGCCACACTTGTTGTGGCCATTTTGTTAGCCACACTTTTTGTGGCAGCCGCACTTTGCTAAGCTTAGTTGTGGCAAAGTTAGTCATGAACCAAACAGGCCCGAAGTGTTTTTTTATTTTGTGAAGCTTGATTAACGACTTGTATGTTTAAGTGGGATATCTCATTTCTATGGACAAAGTAAAAATTATCATGTTTTGCATGCTTGATTTGTATAGATGGTTCGTTTATGTCAATTGTGAGCGGGAGGAGGCCACAGAAGAGCTGGCCACAAATCCGGTAGGAAATAGGGTCCAAAGTAGTCAAATGATTGAGATAGAGCATTTATTGTCAATCTAACCCTGCCATCCATACACCTCTTTGGTTAGAGTTAGTTCAGGGTTAGAATCTAACTCTAACCTCTAACTGAGTTAGAGTCCTCGTCTCGGTTCATCGCCATCATACTTTCCCCATTCTTGTGTTTTCAGTATCCTGCAAATCAAAGAGGCCCTTTTTCGCGGGAAAAATCAAAGAGGCCCTTAGACTGGTTTAGGTCCGGTCATTTTTTTGTTTATAAACGTGTTATGTCCAAAATTTAATGAACGTGCTTCGGTTTCCATGAAAATAATCCGGTTTCATGTAGTAATTCATTCATTTATTTATTCTTCTGCGGGGGGTTTGCATGTAATTCGTGAGGTCTGAAATGTAAAGTACCCCGGCATATGCTCCGAGTCGTGCATGCACTACGACCCAGATGCTCTATGTCCCACATGTCGGCGAATGGGAGCTCGTGGAAATAGCCTAGGAGTACATATAGGAGGATAAATGCGTGAAAAAATATGTACTGTGAAGCGTAGCCGCGGTACGAAACGGAGACCTAAAGTGATGACAGCTATAGGTCGCACGCACCCAACTAGTGGTACTAGACATACGACTAATTTTCCCCTCAAAAAAAAAGAGGCACGAGTGCTCAGTAATCCTATTCTATAAACACGAGTCCCATCTGACAACAGCGTCCGTGCTACAACTAGCTCTCCTCCCTCGTTTCTCTCTTCTAATTCTAAACTCGGCCGACGCCGAGTGGACGGGGTGGGTTTGCTCAACTACGGCCCCACCTCCCAGTGAAAACGTTACGACTGGAATAAAAATGCCATATACTCCCTCCGTTCATAAATATAAGCCTTTTTAGATACTATCTCAAATGGAATACATCATACAGATGTATGTAGACATAGTTTAGAGTGTAGATTCACTCATTTTTCTCCATATGTAGTAGTCACTTGCTGGAATCTTTAGAAAGACTTATATTTGAGAACGTAGGGAGTACTATACTAATAAAACATTAAGGCCACAAGGCGATGCAATGCTGGTTACATGAGGCAAGAAGAAGAGATGCATCCATCGACAACGTCCACCTCCTTGACTCAGGGCGCCGGCCCACCGAACGGCGCCTAAGTAGCAGCTGCTTTCGTGGCTAGGTTGATGTGCTTCTGAACAATGGCGTCCAAAGATTCCAGTCGCTGTAAGAAGGCCAACGTCATTCTGTCCTCGCTTGCCTTGTAGTGGCCTATGTAGACGATTTCCTCGTAGACGTGGATGTGCAGGTCGATGGTTTCTTGCATGGTGAGGCGCTGCGCAGCAAGTGCGGCCTCGAGGTGCACATTCTTTGTCGCGACTTACGACACCTGCAGGGCCACAAGGGATTGAAAGAGTTCGTCACCATGGAAGCCGATGAGGGTGGCAGGCAATGAGGGGCCTGGGCACGCGGGCTGGAGCAGTACGGCAAGGTCGTCTGCGTGCTTCTTGATGGCGGTGAACTTGCGGATGGAGTTGACCATCATGTCGTCCATGCGAGAGGCGAAGCCGGCGTCGGCAAGGGCTACGATGCCTGCGGTCGCCAGCACCATCTGGAAACGCTGCGCGGTGCAGGGCCGCATGCCGGCGCCTTGGATGATTTGGCATAGCCAACTGCCGCTCGCGTCCATCGCCTCCATAGGTGCTTGTGGCTTCTGGTCACTTGGTCTTGGATTGGAGTGAGCAGTGTTGCGCAGAGACTTGGGAGTAGATAGATTGGGGTGGTTGGGCGCCTTTATTATATGAGAGTCCAAACTCTGTTGCATTCACATCATGTTGGCTCTATTCTGCTTCTCCAATTAATTCCCTCTGCATGTAATTGAGGATGCATTATTGACCGTTCAACGTCTCGGGAACCGCTACCCTCTCCCTCCTTGGCATTCAAGCACCTATGGACCCGTCGACGACGAGGTGCCTATGGTGACTTCGTAAATTTCAAGATGATAGTGCCGTGCATGTGTGCGTTCATAGGGGCGAGTGTATGCGCGTGTATATGAGCGCTTGTGTCTGTACTGTGTCAAAAAAACGTAAATGCATGTCAAAAAGAGACTAGTCAGTATACTCAATATTGTGCACCTCGGAGAGGAAAACGATAGAACTAGTACGTATTTATTTACGGTGCAGATTCACTCATTTTGCTCCATATGTACTCCGTCTCGGTGTATTCTAGTCACTTGTTGAAATCTCTAGAAGGGCAAATACTGCTTTCTGGTTTACAAGGCTATACTAGCAAGTAGTTGTAGTACAATAGTGGGCTCACATAGCAATTTTGTCTCATGCAACGTTCGGTTTGCGCTTGGCTCTTTGCCTCTTCGAGAAGACGAACGATGATGTTACTACTACTGCTTCTATAGTGTCGAATCCACTGCTGCATGTCCGTCCACCACGAGCGGGACGGATAGCTTGTTGTAGAAGTATACTACTAAGCAAAAGCATGTCCTTGTTTGCGAGCAACCGCGCGCATGGGCGAGGGAGAAGGCATGTAGTAAAATCAAGCTTTTCCTCGTTGTACGAGTTGACGCGACACATCATAGCACTAGCCCCACATTCTTGACTCTAAACTTGGCTGAAAGACCCGCAGTGTACAATATATTTGCTGCAACCTCTAACATTTACCCACCACAAATTAAAATATATGTGGTCATATGCATCGTTCTGATGCAAAGGCCGGGGGGTCCCCCCTTTAAAAAAACAAATTAAAATATATATTCCTGTCTTGACCAGACGAGCGTGCAAACTACAATCACCAGGGTGACAGGTAGGGCCAGAAGACTATTTTAATTTTTTTTAAACTTTGAGACGGCCACATAGCATGGAGCCGACCCGAACGATTTTAAGCTTACAGGCACGGTACACGTTATCCTAGACTACTCTACACATGAAACTGCCACACGAGCGTCTGGGATGCACTTGGCTCTTCGCCTCTTTGGGAAGTCGAACGATGATGGAGTACTACTGCACTGGAGGAGTACTACAGTACGCTTCTGTCCATCTGACACCGATAGAACTGCTGCATGTCCACCGCGTGCGGGAAGGAGAGCATGTAGCAAAAGCTTCTCCTAGTCTTGCCAGCCACCATGCTCATGGGCGAGGGAGGGACGCTCCTACCTTTGCGTGTATGACATGTGGGCCCGATAGGTGGGTGGCCAACCTGTCATACAGCCAAAGGCAGGTGTAGTTAAGTCCGCGAGGGAGAGGATAATCAAACTTCTCGTTGATGTACGAGTTGATGCGACACATCAAAGCACTGCACTCGATATATTTCAATAATTTGCGGTTACCAGTGCATTAATTACAACGCATGCATGCATGCCGTGACTCTCCTTTTGATACTTGCATGTGTTGCTTTAATGCACCTTGAAGTAGTACTCCCTCCGATTCCTTTTACTTTGCGTATATCTTTTTCTTGTTTTTCTCAGATTAGTCTGTGCGTCCGTGTTGATTTCCATCTGTGCCCCCGCTCGATTAGTTCTGCCCCCATTAATCACGCCAGTTTCCAAAGCAGAAAATGGCTACAGGCAAACGCATGCAGCGTCGGATGCGGCTTGACCACCTGGGGAAGCCAACTCAAGCGAAAAGGAAGGAGGACCAGCCAACCATTGCATGCGCATTTACTGTCGATATTTATGCAGCTTACTCATGCGCAGGGGCAAAATTGTCCAGAAAACTTAAACTACTGTCTTCCTTGGTATGCGGGAGGGCAGTTATGCGCAGAGTATAAAATATGTGACGGTAAAGCTTTGTAATGCCTCGGCCCAAGCGAGAGATGGTTGTGCACGAGGAGGGCGAGATCATGCAGACGGAACATGAACCGACGAGGCAGCTCACTAAGGTCTCCATGGACCTCACCGTGCTCCACTGCACCTTGTGCCTCCGCCCCTTGACGTCTCCAGTGTATGAGGTTCGAATACACCTCGTACGTTCGGCTGATTGAGCAAGGTGTAGGTTTCTTGATTGATGTGATGTTCGATTGATTTCTGCAGTGCAAGGGAGGGCACCTGGCCTACGCGGACTGCCGCGTCGAGCGCCCCGGGAACCAGCGGCAGTGCTAGAAGTGCGAGCGCGGCGGTGGGTTCGATGTGCGGAGCACGGCGGTGGAAGCCATCATTTCGTTGCTGAGGGTGGTGTGCCCGCATGAAGGCTGTGGGCTCTACGTCATTTACCACAAGCTCGCCGATCACCAGAGCATGTGTCCGCTCGCGCCCTGCAAATGCCCCGTGCCCGTCTACGGCTACGGAGGCCCGCCACCGGCGCTCTACCACCACATCAGCAATGCGCATCCCATGCCCGTGCACAAGATCCAGTACGGCAAGCTGCTCCAGCTGCAAGTTCCACTGTCGGAGCCACGGCTCTTGTTGTTCGCGGAGGAGGACGGCCGCGCATTTTTCTTGGTCGGCGGCATGCTCGACATCGGCGCGCCTATCGCCATGTCGGTGGTCTGCATCAGAGCGGGGGCGTCCCCACTGCCGCACTACGTGGCCAAGCTGTGGGCGAACGGCCCGCCGGGAGAGCCCAAAGGCACGACCGACGCTGTCAAGTTGGAAATGGAGGTGACAAGCAGCAAGGATCTCGGCGACGTTGACGTGCAGGAGCTGACCTTCTTCACAGTTCCGCCCAAGCCGCTGGCCGGGCTAAGCTGGTGTCCCTTCACATTCAGATTGACAAGCTCACGTCCTAAATGTTTCTACAATGCCTTCTATTTATCTTAGTAATATACTAATATAGGGATTACCTCGGTCTACTTTAGCTTAAGAAATGGTGGGTTTTGGTGGCGATGCAGCAATTACTTCGACATCAGATAAGTAATTTCCAATAGTCGAACATATATTTTGTGTCTGTTGGATATGAAGTTCCTTTGGGTAAGAAGTACTCCCTCCGTCCCATAATGTAAGACATTTTTTGACACTAGTGTCAAAAAATGTCTTACATTATGGGACGGAGGGAGTACTAGATAAAAGGAGATGTATGTAGATGCATTTTAGTTTTAGATACGTCCCTTTTTATCCATTTTGATGACAAGCACTCCCTCCGTTCCACAATACACGCCTTCCATTTGTCAAAATATAGATATATCTAGACATGTTTTAGTATATAGGTACATCCATGATAGAGCCAGTCGGATGGTTGAGATTACTACAATTCGTAGCTACAGATGCATGTGTGACTCCCAGATGCAGAAGCTGAGGGTCATCATCCTCCTTTTCGAGAAAAAACAGACGCGTGTGTGAGAGGTCGAGTGCGTGCGTGCACCTCTTCTCTTCCTGTATAACATACTAAACTCAGAGTACAGGTTTTTGTGGGTGGCACGATGGGCGTGCGAGAAGTCCCGAGAGATAGGTTTAATGCGTCTAAAAAAAGACTAGCCTATAGCTCGCCACGCGGCTATTCCTGTCGAATGTCCCATTAACCATAAGATATGTGTACGACGGTGCCAGTTATTGCACGTACACAGTAGAAAAAGTACACCACGGCTAAGAACACGTGCCCACATAACGCCATTCGGGAATAGTGCCGCACTTTGAAACTAGAACCGTCAAAATTTTTTAAGCTTGCGTCTCGTCACATTCCAAATTACTCCACACTATATTGAATTGCAAACATGTTCACACCGATCACAACCTAAACGGTTTCCCACTTAGGAGCGTCTTAGTACTCAGTTATAAATACTAGTATGCCAGGATGACCGCACATTCCTCCTCAACTCCTCATCCACGAAAACAAACAAGTCATTCAGCATCCTTCCCTTGCGTCTGCCATGGCCAGCGTGAGTTCTGGGTCGAGAGATTGCCACCAGGAAGAGGCGAGTATGGATGCGGAAGCACGAGAGATGTCACGCCTCGCTGCGAAAGCAGCCGACATGTCCCGCCGCGCGGAAGTATCAGCATAGAGGTCCCGCCGCGCTGCTGAAGCAGCACGGAGGTCCCGCCGCTCCTTTGATGCAGCAGACTGGTCCAGTCGTGCCGCAAAAGCAGCAGAGATGTCCCGCCGTGCCGCGAATGCGGCAGAGATGTCCCGCCGCGTCGCGACAGCCTGGGAAAATTTCTCGCAGGCAGGCGACGACTGTTATAGGTGCATGCATGCGATCGTCCATAGCCAGATGGATCAGATCTCCGGCTGGGCGAGGTTGCAGGACAACATGAAAGCCTCATTTGAACAGGCTACTGGCGTCATCCGGCAACTAAGGGAGGGCAATGATAGGTTCTGGGCCGAGCGCGACCTGCTGAGGGCGAAGATCATCCGAAGTGCAGACCAGCAGGAGGAGAGCAGTGCCTTGTTGAAGAGGACCGGCATCATCGTCAAGAAACTTATGGATAAGAATGACATGCTCCGCATCGAGTGCCAAAGGCTGGTGGAGGAATCCGTGGATGTTCTCAAGCAGCATCTTGAGGACACAAAAGTGCTCATCGCCGCTCGCCGCGGAGACTAGTTCCCGCGGCCTGCAGCAACGCATCAAGAAAGTAGAGATCAGCGAGCCAGATCCTTGTCTTCCTTCTTCTTTATCCCTTGTGTATTTTGGGCATAGCTGCATGTGGCTTTTTTAATTATCTTTCTAATTATGTAAGACAATTAATCGTCCTTATATATTCATCAGTATTGCTATAAGTCGCAGTAGATGCTATATAGGTCCGTTGGATCTTACATCAAGATCCGTGCTTTTAAATTTTCTTTTTTCTCTCTTAAATCTCAGTCGAGTGAGACATAGTCACACCATTAAACAGAGGCTCTGGCGCCATTAATGGAGACCTTGGGAGGGAGGTAGATGGTAGATGGAGGTCAAAGGGCTCTCCTCCCGATAAGCACGTGTAGGAGTCTGATCGCACGCCTCTTGTACTCAAATAGCTACCCTGCACGGTGCCTCCTAGCTAATAAAAAATGGGGACACGTGGCGGCACGTAAATGGTAGTAAATAGAACGCCCACGGTTTCAATAGTACTTGTGTTTCCGATTGTAACGTGACAACACTTGTTCCAAAATGACTTCGTTGATTGTTAATGTGTGCGCCTTCGCAAATCGGACATGGCACCAAGCCAAGTTTCATTATTTTCATGCGTGTTTTGGATTTACAGGAATTAAAAAACTAAGTTTCTCAATGTTTCCAGCCCAGCCACGACGCCCAGAATTTTGAATTTCATTCCCATTTCTTGCATGGAATCTAGAAATTTACCCGAGGACACACATGTGATTTTTCAACCAACTCTGGTGCACTGGAACATGTTCTTGTATTTCAAATTTTAATTATGCACACAAAGGTGACACGTTCCCTCTCAGAACCACGAGCCTTCTTGCGAGAAGCTCTGATTTGCAAGAAGCTTATACCCAAATTTGTTCCTATTCGACCATTTTTTTTGCCACCGCATGGTACTACCATGACATGATACCATTCCAACTATCATGATTTTAAAACCAAGTTTCTCAATGTTCTCGACCGAGCCACGATGCCCAGATGTTTCAGTTTTATTCTCATTTTTTGCATGGGACCTAGAAATTCACCCGAGGACACGAATGTGATTTTTCAACCAACTTTGGTGCACGGGAGCATGTGCTTGTAGTTCAAATTTGAATTATGCACATTAAATGACCAAAAACTCAATTAATGTGTAAAAAAGGCCAAACGAAACTGGAACGATTTCCAAAATTTAATAGGGCACTCATGTAGTTCTATGTTGCCTTTGTAAATAAACTCAAGGGGGACAACATATATCATTTTGCACTCAAAGGTGGCACATTCCCTCTCAGAACCGCGAGCCTTCTTGAGAGAAGCTTTGGTTTGCAAGAAGCTTATACCAAAATCTGTTCCTATTCAGCCAATTCTTTTACCACAGCATGGTAGTACCATGACATGACACCCATGCCAAGTTTCATGATTTTCAGACGTGTTTTGGATTTCCAAGAATTTAAAAACCAAGTTTCTCAATGTTCTCGGCCGAGCCACGATGCCCTGATGTTTGAATTTTATTCTCATTTCTTGCATGGGGCCTAGAAATTCACCCGAGGACACAAATGTGATTTTTCAACAAACTTTGGTGCACGAGAGCATGTGCTTGTAGTTCAAATTTGACTTATGCACATTAAATGACCAGAAACTCAATTAATGTATAAAAATGACAAACGAACCCAGAATAATTCCAAAATTTAACAGGGCACTCATGTAGTTCTATGTTGCCTTTGTTAAGAAACTCAAGGGTGGGGGGGTAGCGTATATCGTTTCACACTCAAAGGTGGCACGTTCCCTCTTAGAACCACGAGCTTCCAAATCGGCCCAATTTTTTACCACAACATGTTAGTGCCATGACATGACACCATGCCAAGTTTCCTGATTTCCAGACGAGTTTTAGATTTACATGAATTTAAAATCTAAGTTTCTCGATGTTCTCGGTCGAGTCACGACGCCCAGATGTTTGAACTTCATTCTCATTTCTTCCATGGGACCTAGAAATTCAACCAAGGACACACATGTGATTTTTCAACCAACTTTGGTGCACCGGAGCATGTGCATGCAATTCATATTTAGATTATGCACTTTAAAAGTCCAGAAACTCAATTAATGTATAAAAGGGCCAAACAAACCCGAAATAATTCCAAAATTTAACAGGGCACAGCGTATATCATTTCGCACACAAAGGTGACATGTTCCCTCTCGGAACCACGAGGCTTGTTGAGAGAATATCCGGTTTTGCAAGAAGCTTATACCAAAACTTGTCCCTATTCAGCCGAAAATTATACATATGAAAACAGGGTTTAGATTATCCCGAACATCTCGCTACCTAGACCAATAATGTACTATGATTTGAATTCAACATAAAATGGATACAAATATTTGAATTCGAGAGCGTATGGTACATGTAGTTCATAGTGAAATATCATTACTGCTATATGCATGTTTTTTGTTATCAAGATAATATTTAAATTATTGTATATCTTGACAACAATCGTATTCAAATAAGGAAAATTGATTCAAATTTAGTCCATATGGTAGACGACAATATATATGTTCACATGGTGGAGTAAAATGTTCATATATGATGGAAGATCAAAATATACGACTACATCAATTATAAACCGCAAGGTCACCTAACGATATATTCGAATTCAACATAACGTGGATTCAAAAACTGAAATTCGAGATCATGGCATCTATAATCATATAAAAAGGGACATTACTCTTTCTTTGGTGGGAATTGATTTGTTTTTTGTTAGTGTTGAGGGAAGTTTGAATCGATTTGGTACTGTTCAGGGTAATCTTGTTCTCCCGATTTTTTTTACATTTTTCTTGTAGTTTTTTCAGTGGCATCTATAGCAATATAGTAAAAGGGGACATGACTCTCTTGTGTCTTGTATGAATTGTTTTTTTTTACACATTAAGTTTGTTCTGCCGAACAAGGAATCCTCACCTTGTTATCCCAAAATTTTCAAGCTCGAGTATCTTTTGTCTCACCTGCTTTGAAACTCCCGCTTCTTTAACCGGCGCCGCGCCTTGTTATCCCGAAATTTGGACACGCGCGAGAACTCCCTCCTCATCCGAAATCACTCCCGCAGCCCAGACATGCGAAATCCCCCTTCTATCCCTCAGCCGGAAATGAAGCTCCACATCACGGTGTCAAAACCGGTGGGGGTACGCTGGTAACTTACCCTACATTTCGGACAAGCGCGTCCCTAAGCTTGGCTCCCCCTCCCCCTTCGCCCCTCCCCCATTCGTACAACGAGGACGCCAAAACCCGCGAAACCCCACGCTCCTCCGTCGGCCTCCTGACCGCCGCCCAGCCGGAGACTCTTCCCCGACTACGTCGTCCACCGTAATAGCTCGTCGTCCCTCATCCACCGCACCGGATGAGGATCTGTTGTCGATCTCGTCGTCCCACCGGATCAGCTGCCCCGTCCTCCACCTACAAGAAGCTGCCCCGACGTTCGCCTCGTCTATCGCGCCACCTCAATCCCCACAGCACCGTCTTGACCTGCCCCACCGGAACCGCAGCACCCTCACCAATTCCTCCGATGAAGCCGAGGCCAACTCGGCGCCACCAAGGAGGTTCTGCACTCACGGCTGCAATTTATCTTTTATTCAATCTCACGGGGCTGCCGGTGCTCGATACCGAGCAGACATGGCGGGTCTCCATCGATGCTGCCGTCGCCGGCCACATCATCCATGGTGTCTCTCCCCCATGTCGTTGCTTCCTCAGCGGTGACTTCCACAACGGCACTAGCTGCAGCTGCTCCGGCTCTCGCTCGCACTGCAGCTCTGTTCTTGCTGTCGGTCGCGGTGCTGCACTGCTCCTGCTTTCGTCCGTGCTGCTTCTCTGCTCTTGCTCTCACTTGCGTTGCTTCTGCTGCTGCATGACCTCCGGCAGCTACAGGAGTTGCTGCTTTAGTACTCGCTCGCGGTGCTACTGCACGACTTGCTCTCTGCTAGTGCATTCCCTGCTCGAGCGTCTACTGATTTAGATCACTGCTTCTCTGCTACTAGTGCTCGAATGCCCTAAACATCTATTGCAATGCTCTGTTACTAGTTCAATCAGTTTCAGTAGTAAAATTCAGTTTCGACTGTGAGGTTCATTTTCTTCAGTTAAGTTCAGAGTGAACAGTACTTACAGCATCTGTCGGAGTGGCCGTGGCGCGGCTGATGCATTTTACATCTAGCACTTTTTGGTGATGTATTTTACATAATCTATTGCAGATGATATTAGGGTCCCACTTCAGATTAACGTTGTCTGTCTTGTCATGCTTCAGCCTCGTCGCCGTACACCTTAGCGGAGCTGCTCCAACGACGGAACCGTCCATCACAGCGGAGCAGTACCCTCGGCACCGTTTCCAGAGGCCTCGGATCTTCTTCCCCGCCTCTGACAGTCACACCAGCATCATCACCATCCTCCACGTCCAACCCAATGATGCTGAGGTCGACAAGGCTATGCCAAAGAGGTTGTACACTCGTTGCATCACTTTGTTTCTCCATTCCTCTGTTCTTCCAATTCATGTGAGCCAAACACCCAGGTTGACTGAAATCCTATGTTTCCAAATGCTCTATTTTGCACGTGCATTCCTATCCTATTCATGTGTTTTTCCTGTCACTGGATTATAGAATCCTCCAATTCTAAGGAGCCCTGACAGATTTACTTCAATTTCAGATAGGCGTCAAAGAAAACTCTGTGTGTTATGTCCTGCTCCTGCCGTGCCGTCATCCACCCCACCTGAGGTGCACCATCGACAGAAGCGTTCATTGCAGTAGAGATCCCCCCTGTAGACTTTCTTTCACCGCCTTAGATCATCTTCCTCATTGCAGGCAGCCATGCCAACTACATTACCATCATCGACTGAGCAGATGAACCTGAGGACTACACAGTTCCGGAAGAGAGGTCGCAGTCTTTCGTGTTTGCTTACGTTATACATCGGTTATTATTACCTGCTACTTTATCGTTCAATCTTGAGTTTTGAATTGCCCATGGGTCTCATATCGAGCCAGCAACGAATAGTATCTGTCTACTATCTGGTTCATCTGGGGTCTTCTATGTGGTTCATGTTGGGTGGGCACCAAACAATAGATGATCCATTGTCTATCTTTTTAAAGTGAAGCTATAATCTACCTGCTATCATTAGTTTTGGAGCCATCCACTCGTTTGGTACCATCAGTCTTGATTTTTGCAGGCACCCCTTAGGCCTTACAAAATCTAACTATTTTTTATTATGCATGTCAGATATTGTACACAATCGTACTGAACATGTAGAGAAAAAGAGAAGACTGTTGCATGCGAATATAATGTCATGTAGACGCCGCTCCATGGTGGGCGAAGTGCCCCCCCTCCTGCATTTCCAGATTGTATTCTAGAGGAATATAACTATTCAGATGGAGATTCAGAAGGAGCTGACCATGCCTGTTTACCACCGGAGGTGTTTGCTCTAACCTGGCATGCTGATGTTGGTCATATCATGCATATGGCACCTTGCATTGCTTACATTATACATCTTATATGTCACCAGCTTAGTTTAGATTTGCTTTTTGTGAATGCCACCTGTTTGGTTTCTATATCATACTCCCACCATTCCTAAATATTTGTCTTTTTAGAGATTTCAACAAGTGACAACATATGGAACAAAATGAGTGAATCTACACTCTAAAATATGTCTATATACATCCCCATGTGGTAGTCCATTTGAAATCTCTAAAAAGACAAATATTTAGGAATGGAGGGAGTATATGGGAATTATGCAATGCCATCTTCTTTAGCCAGGCATCATATACGTGAATCATGCAATGCCATCCTGTTTAGCCAGTCATTGTATATGTGAATTGTATCGTGCCATATTTTTTCCATAATGTATTCCATTTGTCAACAATGTTTATATATTCATCTACTCTTCCTGTGCATCAGCCTTTTGAGTCGGTCATGGGAAAATCTAGAGTGAAAACAAGGTCTTCTGAGCAGTCAGTGCTACCTGTCAATGCAGATTTCTTGCTGGTTACATATAGCTCCTCAGAGGAGGATTCAGAGAGAGATGACCAGTCGTATCCCCCCCCCCCCCGAGGTGCATGCTCTAACTTGGCTGGGTTATATTGCTCATATCATGCATATGGTGTCTTGCATTGCCATGCCATCTACTTAGATTAGACATGCTTTGTGTGAATGCCTCATGTTTGCTTTCTATATCAGATATGTGAATTATGCAATGCCATGTTTTTCAGCGAGTTATCATATATGTGAATTATGCACCGCCATGGAGCCAGGCATCATATATGTGAATTATCTCATGCCATATTTTTTTCATTACGTATTCCATTTGTCGACAATCTGTGTATATTGAACTACTCTTCATGTGTATCAGCCATTTGAGCCGGTTATGGAAAAATCTGGAGTGAAAACAAGGTCTTCAGAGCAGGCAATGGTACCTGTTGAAGCATATATCTCGATGGTTACAGGGAGCTCCTCAGAGGAGGATTCAGAGACAGATGACCAGTCCTATATCCCACCTGAGGTGTATGCTCTAAGTTGCAATGTTTATATTTCTCATATGATGCATATGGTGTCTTGCATTGCTTAGTTTAGACATCATATGCACAATATTGAATTCCATCTGCTTAGTTTAGAGATCATACATGCGAGTGCCAGCTGCTTAGTATATGAATAAATTATGTCAATTATATCATGCCATCCTGTATACTTAGACAACATGTATGTGAATTATTTCATCCCAACATATTTTAGAAAGACATCATATAGTTTTGTCATGTCATCCTGTTTAGGTACTCATCATGTGTTGAATTATGCCATTATATCCTATTAAGTTATCCATCATATATTTGAAACTGTGTCATGCTATCCTATTTAGTTAGGCATCATATATGTGAAATTGTGTCATGTTGTCCTGTTTGGTTAGACAACATATATGTGAATTACCACATCTATCTATCATACACTGTCTGTACATTCAATTTCTTTTCTTGTTTATCAGCCATTTGAATTGGAGGGGGTGATGGCAGTATCTGAGGGAGCAAAAACCCGTTCTTCACAAAAGACAATGCTACCCGTCGATGCAGATAGAACCATGGTTGTACTGGCCCACAAACTAGCCCCACCACACATAATCGAGACTCTTCCAGATTGCACACTTACACCGTTGGGCAGAGAACCAGCTATAACCCATCTAACCGCAACCCCAGCGGATAGTAACCCACTTATAGTTGACAAAGCACCATGTCCACCACAGAGTACCCCCACACGAGCAGTTTGCAAAGCTACTGCAGTGCCCAAAGCATGAAGACCACCACAGCTAACCCAAGCTCCACATTTAAAGCAGAAGAGCAACTGTTCTCAGGTCAGATTCCGTAGCTATGGTCCATACTCCTTTGATGTTGCATCACTGTATTTAATCATACCAACTACTTTCGAATTTGAAGGATCCAATTGAAACTCCAATGGTGCAATAGGTATGTTTTAAACCTATTTCTTTAACTGGATTGTTGTTCTAACTTATTGCTCTATGTTGATTTCAGTTTAAGTTCTATAAACAGTTATGTTCTCATCTGATGCACATTACAAGTGCTGCCAATGCTGTGTAGTTTCTCACACTTATATTCTTTCTATGCTGTTGTGTCTTAAAAATATATGAGTTGAACTGTGTCTCTATCTTGATTAGGGAACATAAACTAGAATGATATGGACAATAAAGTGACCATAGTACATAGATATATGTTTGTTTCATGTTGTTATCTTGTCCACCTTACTACTGAACCGGTTTACCAAAATGAGTTTCGTACACTACAAGCTAAACATGTGATGTGTCTGCTTGTTTCTCTTGTAGTATGCAAACAGAATATTGGAGAAGAGCACCCCACTATGCAATGGTAGAGAAAGTAATGCAGATAAGGTTCAAGATAGTGAGACAACCCTGTTGGTCTCCAAGAAAGGTGACAAAAACAATCTTGTAGACAGTGAGAAAACCCCACAGTCCTGCATTGATGTAGTGTTCGAGTTACTGGCCAGTACCGCTGGCACAAGCCCTTCGAACTCAATGCCTGAATCACTTCGGCTTCTTCAGTCTCAGCTACAAGCTGAAAGGCATCAGTCAGCTATGCTGCGGCAAGAAGCCGAAGGACTCAGGAAGTCCCTACAGAATTCAGATGCATACTTTCTTGTGCAACAGCAAGCGCTGGAGGATTTAAGAGCCAAACAAGAGAAAGTTAATAAGCTTGCTAAGCATCTTGCCAGCATTATGGGTACCCAGGATATTGTTTCTTGAACTCTTCTGAAGTGGTTCTAGTTCTGGACTTGTTTTGCTGTGGCATTTATATGCTGCTTTGTTCCCTATATTTGCACTGGTTGTGAACTTTGATGCCCAGTGGATGTAATATGTGTAATAGCCGTGATAGCCTAGCATAAGTTGCTTGCTTATTTATTTCCTTGTTGTCTTGTTTATTTGTTTGCTTGTAGTCAGTGCAGTTCTTTTTCCGCGGTTTGCTAGTGGCTGCAATAACCTATTTTTTAAAACTAGGCCACAATAACCATGTGCTAATATTTACTGTAGTGACATTGGGCCTCCTACGGGCCGTAGAAACAGTGGGCCTTCTACGGGCCATAGAAACAGTAGGCCTTCTACGGGCCGTAGAAACAATGGGACTTCTACGGGCCGTAGAAACAATGGGCCTTCTATGGGCCGTAGAAACAATGGGCCTTCTACGAGCCGTATCATCAATGGGCCTTATACGGGTCGTATGATCGATTGGCCAAACATGGGCCAATAACAGGCCGCATTATGACCGTAAACGGGCTAGAGTTGGAATCGTTCGTTCATGGGCCGACCATACGGGCCATCGTTAATAGGCCGTATTTGATGACGCTATGAAAACGGCCCAACATATTAACGGACCACAAACGGGCCGACTGTAACCACGGGCTGAATTTGGCCCACAAGCAGAAAATGACAGTAACAGGCCGTAAGTAAATGAATGCTGGAAATGAGCCCAAGAATAAATGGGCTCTGAGAAGGCCGAAAGATAACATGGGCTGGAAACGGCCCAACGGAATAACGGGCCGTTAATGGGTATAAAGTGATACACTGTTCATTACGGGCCAGTTTCACCACTGGCCGTTAATGGGTGTAAAGTGATACAATGTTCATTACAGGCCAGTTTCACCATAGGCCGTTAATAGGCCAAGAGTTACATAGGGCCTCATATGGGCTAAAAGACGTCATGGGCCATACATGGGCCAGAAGTGAAAACAGCCTGTAATCATATTGGATGGCCCAGATGACGCTACTGGGCCTAATTCAGATAGGCTGTAACGGGCCTTGGGTTAGCAGGCTGTAAATGGGCTATACGCGAATATGCCGTTAACAGGCTTTACATGGGCCGGCCCGCCATTTTTTGACCAAGTCAAACGGGCCAGCCTTTTCATAGGAATGGGCCTCTGTTGGGCCGTGCCACGTGTTGACGTATCATCGGCACCTTCTGTCCAATGAGTGGAGGACATCTGTCCCAACGATGAGCCGACACGTGTTTCCTCCAGCCAATGATGATTTTACACGTGGAAAATCCCCATTTGTCGGGGCTATTAACGGGTTATCAGATCCAAAACCCGACCCGATAGCTTAACGGCGTTCCGTTATGGTGAATGCCACGTGTCGGTCACCCTTGACGAAAGCACTTCTGTGACGCGCGATTTATCGTCATGGAAGTGGACACTTCCGTGATGATAATTTTGGTAATGTCATGGAACACTTCTACGACAACACAGGTATGACTATCTTGATCCTGTCATAAATTTGTCATGGATGTACATGCATGACAGAAAACGCGACCTACTCTGACAAACACGTATCATCATGGAAGTTATTTTTTGTTAGCGATATTCGGAGGAGGAACCTGCCTTGCAATGCCGAAGACAATATGCGCACCGCACTCATCGTCATTGAAGCCTGGTTCAGGGGCTACTGACGTAGTCCTAGATTAAGGGGTCCTCGGATAGCCGGACTATTAGCATGGGCCGGACTGTTGGGCTATGAAGATACAAGATAGAAGACTTCTCCCCGTGTCCAGATGGGACTCTCCTTCGCGTGGATGGCAAGCTTGGTGATTCGGATATGTAGATTCCTTTCTCTGTAACAGACTTTGTGTAACCCTAGCCCCCTCTGGCGTCTATGTAAACCGAAGGGTTTAGTCCGTCGAGGCAACTACAATCATAATCATAGGCTAGACTTCTAGGGTTTCAGCCATTACGATCTCGTGGTAGATCAACTCTTGTAATACTCATATTCATCAAGATCAATCAAGCAGGAAGTAGGGCATTACCTCCATAGAGAGGGCCTGAATCTGGGTAAACATCATGTCCCCCGCCTCCTGTTACCATCAGCCTTAGACGCACGGTTCGGGACCCCCTACCCGAGATCTGTCGGTTTTGACACCGACAGGGCACCCTAGAAGACACAAGTTGATTGTTTAGCCGTGTGCGGTGCCCCCTCCATAGTTCCACACCTCAATCATATCGTCGTAGTGTTTAGGTGAAGCCCTATGCCGGTAACTTCATCATTACCGTCACCACGCCATTGTGTTGACGAAACTCTCCCTCGACCTCAGCTGGATCTAGAGTTCGCGGGACGTCACAAAGCTGAACGTGTGCAGATCGCGCAGGTGTCGTACCTTCAGTGCTAGGATCGGTCAGACCGTGAAGACGTACGACTACATCAACTGTGTTGTCATAACGCTTCCGCTTTTGGTCTAAGAGGGTACATGGACACACTCTCCCCTCTCGTTGCTATGCATCACCTAGATAGATCTTGCGTGATCGTAGGATTTTTTTTGAAATTACCGTGTTCCCCAACAGTGGTACCAGAGCTAGGTCTATGCGTAGATGTTATATGCACAAGTAGAACACAAAGAGTTATGGGCGATAATAGTCATACTGCTTACCAGCATGTCATACTTCGATTCGGCGGTATTGTTGGATGAAGCGGCTCAGACCAACATTACGCGAGACTGTCTCTACCGACGTGCTTTGCACATAGGTGGCCGGTGAGTGTCAGTTTCTCCAACTTTAGTTGAATCGAGTGTGGCTACGCCCGGTCCTTGTTGAAGGTTAAAACATCACAGTTGACGAAAAATCGTTGTAGTTTTGATGCGTAGGTAACAACGGTTCTTGCTAGAAGCCCGTAGCAGCCACGTAAAACTTGCAATGACAAAGTAGAGGACGTCTAACTTGTTTTGTAGGGCTTCCTGTGATGTGATATGGTCAAGGCATGATGTGATATAAATTTTTGTATGAGATGATCATGTTTTGTAACAAAGTTATCGGCAACTGGCAGGAGCCATATGGTTGTCGCTTTATTGTATGCAATGCAATCACCATGTAATTGTTTTACTTTATCACTAAGTGGTAGCGATAGTCGTAGTAACAATAGTTGGCAAAACGACAACGATGCTACGATGGAGATCAAGGTGTCGCGCCGGTGATGTTGGAGATCATGACGATGCTTTGATGATGGAGATCATGAGCACAAGATGATGATGCCCATATCATGTCACATATTTTGATTGCATGTGATGTTTATCCTTTATGCATCTTATTTTGCTTAGAACGTTGGTAGCATTATAACATGATACCTTACTAAATTTCAAGGTATAAGTGTTCTCCCTGAGTATGCACCATTGCTATAGTTCATAGTGCTGAGACACCATGTTATGATCGGGTGTGATAAGCTCTACATTCACATACAACGGGTGCAAGCAAGTTTTGCACACGCAGAATACTCGGGTTTAACTTGTTGAGCCTAGCATATGCAGATATGCCTCGGAACACTGAGACCGAAAGGTCGAGCGTGAATCATATAGTAGATATTATCAACATAGTGATGTTCACCATTGAATACTACTCCATCTCACATGATGATCGGACATGGTTTAGTTGATTTGGATCACGTGATCACTTAGATGATTAGAGGGATGTCTATCTAAGTGGGAGTTCTTAAGTAATATGATTAATTGAACTTTAATTTATCATGAACTTAGTACCTGATAGTATTTTGCATGTCTATGTTGTTTTAGATCAATGGCCCGTGCTACCGTTCCTTTGAATTTTAATGAGTTCCTAGAGAAAGCTAAGTTGAAAGATGATGGCAGCAACTACACAGACTGGGTCCATAACTTGAGGATTATCCTCATTGCTGGATAGAAGAATTACGTCCTGGAAGCACCGTTGGGTGCCAGGCCTACTGCAGATGCTACTGATGACGTTAAGAACGTCTGGCAGAGCAAACCTGATAACTACTCGATAGTTCAGTGTGACATGCTTTGCGGCTTAGAATCGGGACTTCAATGACTTTTTGAACGTCATGGAGCATATGAGATGTTCCAGAAGTTGAAGTTAATATTTCTAGCAAATGCCCGAGTTGAGAGATATGAAGTCTCCAACAAGTTCTACAGCTGCAAAATGGAAGAGAATAGTTCTGTCAGTGAACACATACTCAAAATGTCTGGGTATCATAATCACTTGACTCAACTGGGAGTTGATCTTCCAGTTCATTGTGTCATTGATAGAGTTCTTCAATCACTGCCACCAAGCTATAAAGGCTTAGTGATGAACTATAATATGCAAGGGATGAACAAGACTATTCCCGAGCTCTTCGCGATGCTAAAGGCCGTGGAGGTAGAAATCAAAAAGGAGCATAAAGTGTTGATGGTCAGTAAGACCACTAGTTTCAAGAAAAAGGGCAAAAGGAAGAAAGAGAACTTCAAGAAGAACATCAAAAGGTTGCTGCTCAAGAGAAGAAACCCAACTCTGGACCTAAGCCTAAAACTGAGTGCTTCTACTACAAAGGGACTGGTCACTGGAAGCGGAACTGCCCCAAGTATGTGGCGGATAAGAAGGATGGCAAAGTGAAAGGTATATTTGATATACATGTTATTGATGTGTACTTAACTAATGCTCGCAGTAGCGTTTGGGTATTTGATACTGGTTCTGTTGCTCATATTTGCAACTCGAAACAGGGGCTACGGATTAAGCGAAGATTGGCTAAGGACGAGGTGACGATGCACGTGGGAAATGGTTCCAAAGTCGAAGTGATCGCGGTTGGCACGCTACCTCTACATCTACCATCGGGATTAGTTTTAGACCTGAATAATTGTTATTTGGTGCCAGCATTGAGCATGAACATTATATCTGGATCTTATTTAATGCGAGACAGTTATTCATTTAAATCTGAGAATAATGGTTGTTCTATTTCTATGAGTAATATCGTTTATGGTCATGCACCCCTGCTGAGTGGTCTATTTTTGTTGAATCTCGATAGTAGTGATACACATATTCATAGTGTTGAAGCCAAAAGATTGAAGTTTAATAATGATAGTGCAAATTATTTGTGGCACTGCCGTATGGTTCACATCAGTGTAAAGCGCATGGAGAAACTCCATGCTGATGGACTTTTGGAATCACTTGATTATGAATAACTTGGTGCTTGCGAACCATGCCTTATGGGCAAGATGACTAAAAATCCGTTCTCCGGAACATTGGAACGAGCTACTGACTTGTTGGAAATAATACATACCAATGTATGTGGTCCAATGAGTATTGATGCTCATGGTGGGTATCGTCATTTTCTTACCTTCACGGATGATTTGAGCAGATATGGTTATATCTACTTAATGAAGCATAAGTCTGAAACATTTGAAAAGTTCAAAGAATTTCAGCGTGAAGTGGAAAATCATCGTAACAAGAAAATAAAGTTTCTACAATCTGATCATGGAGGAGAATATTTGAGTTACGAGTTTGGTCTTCATTTGAAACAATAGGGGATAGTTTCACAATTAACGCCACCTAGAACACCACATCGAAATGGTGTGTCCGAACGTCTTAACCATACTTCATTAGATATGATGCGATCTATGATGTCTCTTACTGATTTACTGCTATCGTTTTGGGGTTATGCTTTAGATACGGCTGCATTCACTTTAAATAGGGCACCATCAAAATCCGCTGAGACGACGCCTTATGAATTGTGGTTTGGCAAGAAACCAAAGTTGTCGTTTCTTAAAGTTTGGGGCTGCGATGCTTATGTGAAAAAGCTTCAACTTGATAAGCTCGAACGCAAATTGGAGAAGTGCATCTTCATAGGATACCCAAAGGAAACTGTTGGGTACACCGTCTATCACAAATCCGAAGGCAAAATCTTTGTTGCTAAGAATGGATCCTTTCTAGAGAAGGAGTTTCTCTCGAAAGAAGTGAGTGGGAGGAAAGTAGAACTTGATGAGGTAACTATACCTTCTCCCTTATTGGAAAGTAGTTCATCACAGAAATCGGTTACCGTGATTCCTACACCAATTAGTGAGGAAGCTAATGATGATGATCATGAAGCTTCAGATCAATTTACTACCGAACCTTGTAGGTCTTCCAGAGTAAGATCCACACCAGAGTGGTACGGTAATCTTGTTCTGGAAGTCATGTTACTAGACCATGATGAACCTACGAACTATGAGGAAGCGATGATGAGCCTAGATTCCGCGAAATGGCTTGAATCCATGAAATCCGAGATGGGATCCATGTATGAGAACAAAGTGTGGACTTTGGTGGACTTGCCCGATGATCGGCAAGCCAGAGAAAATAAATGGATCTTTAAGAAGAAGACCGATGCAGACGGTAATGTTACTGTTTACAAAGCTCGACTTGTTGAGAAAGGTTTTCGACAAGTTCAAGGAGTTGACTATGATGAGACTTTCTCACCCGTAGCGAAGCTTAAGTCTGTCTGGATCATGTTAGCAATTGCTGCATTTTATGATTATGAAATTTGGCAAATGGATGTCAAAACTGCATTCCTGAATGGATTTCTGGAAGAAGAGTTGTATATGATGCAACCGAAAGGTTTTGTCGATCCAAAGGGTGCTAACAAAGTGAGCAAGCTCCAGCGATCCATTTATGGACTGGTGCAAGCCTCTCGGAGTTGGAATAAACGCTTTGATAGTGTGATCAAAGCATATGGTTTTATACAGACTTGTGGAGAAGCCTGTATTTACAACAAAGTGAGTGGGAGCTCTGTAGCATTTCTAATCTTATATGTAGATGACATATTGTTGATTGGAAATGATATAGAATTTCTGGATAGCATAAAGGGATACCTGAATAAGAGTTTTTCTATGAAAGACCTCGGAGAAGCTGCTTACATATTGGGCATCAAGATCTATAGAGATAGATCAAGACGCTTAGTTGGACTTTCACAAAGCACATACCTTGATAAAGTTTTGAAGAAGTTCAAAATGGATTAGTCAAAGAAAGGGTTCTTGCCTGTGTTACAAGGTGTGAACTTGAGTCAGACTCGATGCCTGACCTGAAGGAAATATGCCCTAGAGGCAATACTAAAGTTATTATTTATTTCGTTATTTCATGATAAATTTTTATTATTCATGCTAGAATTGTATTAACCGGAAACATAATACATGTGTGAATACATCGACAATATAGTGTCACTAGTATGCCTCTACTTCACTAGCTCATTAATCAAAGATGGTTAAGGTATCCTAACCATAAACATGAGTTGTCATTTGATAAATGGGATCACATCGTTAGGAGAATGATGTGATTGGCTTGACCCATTCCATTAGCTTAGCACTTGATCGTTTTAGTTTACTGCTATTGGTTTCTTCATAACTTATACATGCTCCTATGACTATGATATTATGCAACTCCCGATTACCGGAAGAACACTTTGTGTGCTACAAAACGTCACAACGTAACTGGGTGATTATAAAGGTGCTCTACAGGTGTCTACAATGGTACTTGTTGAGTTGTCATAGATCAACATTAGGATTTGTCACTCTGATTGTCGGAGAGGTATCTCTGGGACCTCTCGGTAATACACATCACTATAAGCCTTGCAAGCGATGTGACTAATGAGTTAGTTGCGCGATGATGCATTATGGAACATGTAAAGAGACTTGCCGGTAATAAGATTGAGCTAGGTATTGAGATACCGACGATCGGATCTCGGGAAAGTAACATACCGATGACAAAGGGAACAACATATGTTGTGATGTGGTTTGACGATAAAGATCTTCGCAGAATATGTAGGAGCCAATATGAGTATCCAGGTTCCGCTATTGGTTATTGACCAGGAGACGTGTCTCGGTCATGTCTACGTAGTTCTCGAACCCATAGGGTCCGCACGCTTAACATTAAGTGACGATCGGTATTATGAGTTTATGTGTTTTGATGTACCGAAGGTAGTTCGGAGTCCCGGATATGACGACGGACATGACGAGGAGTCTTGAAATGGTCGAGGCATAAAGATCGATATATTGGATGACTATGTTTGGACTTCGGAAGTGTTTTGGGCAAGTTCGAGCATATACCGGAGTACCGGGGGCTTACCAGACCCCCCCGGAGTATAATGCGCCTTATGGGCCTTAGTGGAGAAGAGGAGGGGCAGCCACGGCAGGGTCGCGCGCCCCCTCTCCCTCTAGTCCGAATTGGACAAGGAGGGGGGGCGGTGCCCCCCTTTCCTTCCCCCCTCTCTCCTCCTTCCCCCTTCTCCTACTCCTAATAGGAAAGAAGGAGTCCTACTCCTGGTGGGAGTAGGACTCCCCCCTTGGCGCGCCCTCCTCCTGGCCGGCCGCCTCCCCCCTAGCTCCTTTATATACGGGGGCGGGGGGCACCCCAAGACACAGAAGTTGATCATTGATCTTTAGCCGTGTGCGGTGCCCCCCTCCACCATAATCCACCTCGGTCATATCGTAGTGGTGCTTTGGCGAAGCCCTGCATCGGCTGCGTCATCAACACCGTCATCACGCCGTCGTGCTAACGGAACTCTCCCTCGAAGCTCTACTGGATTGTGAGTTCGTGGGACATCACCGAGCTAAACGTGTGCAGATCGCGGAGGTGTCGTATGTTCGGTACTAGGATCGATTGATTGTGAAGACGTACGACTACATCAACCGCGTTCTCATAACGCTTCCGCTTACAGTCTACGAGGGTACATGGACGACACTCTCCCCTCTTGTTTCTATGCATCACCATGATCTTGCGTGTATGTAGGAGATTTTTTTTGAAATTTCTACGTTCCCCAACAGTTGCATCCGAGCCAGGTTTATGCATAGATGTTATATGCATGAGTAGAACACAAGTGAGTTGTGGGAGATACAACTCATACTGCTTACCAACACGTCATACTTTGATTCGGCGGTATTGTTGGATGAAGCGGCCCAGACCGACATTACGCGTACACTTACGCGAGACTAGTTCTACCGACGTGCTTTGCACATAGGTGGCTGGCGGGTGTTAGTTTCTCCAAGTTTAGTTGAATCGAGTGTGGCTACGCCCGGTCCTTGTTGAAGGTTAAAACAACACTAACTTGACGAAATATCGTTGTGGTTTTGATGCGTAGGTAAGAACGGTTCTTGCTCAGCCCGTAGTAGCCATGTATAACTTGCAACAACAAAGTAGAGGACGTCTAACTTGTTTTTGTAGGGCATGATGTGATGTTATATGGTCAAGACATGATGATAAATTTTATTGTATGAGATGATCATGTTTTATAACAGAGTTATCGGCAACTGGCAGGAGCCATATGGTTGTCGCTTTATTGTATGCAATGCAATCGCCATGTAATTGCTTTACTTTATCACTAAGCGGTAGCACTAGTCGTAGAAGCAATAGTTGGCGAGACGACAATGATGCTACGATGAATATCAAGGTGTCGCGCTGGTGACGATGGTGATCATGACGGTGCTTTGGAGATGGAGATCAAAGGCACAAGATGATTATGGCCATATCATATCACTTATATTGATTGCATGTGATGTTTATCTTTTATGCATCTTATTTTGCTTTGATTGACGCTAACATTATAAGATGATCTCTCACTAAATTTCAAGGTATAAGTGTTCTCCCTGAGTAAGCACCATTGCCAAAATTCATCGTGTCGAGACACCAGGTGATGATCGGGTGTGATAAGCTCTACGCTCACATACAACAAGCCAGTTTTGCACACGCAGAAATGCTCAGGTTAAACTTGACGAGCCTAGCATATGCAGATATGGCCTCGGAACACTGAGACCAAAAGGTCGAGCGTGAATCATATAGTATATATGATCAACATAGTGATGTTCACCATTGAAAAGTACTCCATTTCACGTGATGATCGGAATCGGTTTAGTTGATTTGGATCACGTGATCACTTAGATGATTGGAGGGATGTCTGTCTAAGTGGGGGTACTTAAGTAATTTGATTAATTGAACTTTAATTTATCATGAACTTAGTACCTGATAGTATTTTGCTTGTCTATGTTGTTCTAGATAGATGGCCCGTGTTGTTGTTCCATTGAATTTTAATGCGTTCCTTGAGAAAGCTAAGTTGAAAGATGATGGTAGCAATTACACAGATTGGGTCCGTAACTTGAGGATTATCCTCATTGCTGCACAGAAGAATTACGTCCTGGAAGCACCGCTAGGTGCAAGACCCACTGCAGGAGCAACGCTAGACGTTGTGAATGTCTGGCAGAGCAAAGCTGATGACTACTCGATAGTTCAGTGTGCCATGCTTTACAGCTTAGAACCGGGACTTCAACGACATTTTGAACGTCATGGAGCATATGAGATGTTCCATGAGTTGAAGTTAATATTTCAAGCAAATGCCCGGATTGAGAGATATGAAGTCTCCAATAAGTTCTATAGCTGCAAGATGGAGGAGAATAGTTCTGGCAGTGAACATATCCTCAAAATGTCTGGGTATAATAACCACTTGATTCAACTGGGAGTTAATCTTCCTGATGATAGTGTCCTTGACAGAATTCTCCAATCACTGCGACCAAGCTATAAGAGCTTCGTGATGAACTATAATATGCAAGGGATGAACAAGACTATTCCCGAGCTCTTCGCGATGGTGAAAGCCGCGGAGGTAGAAATCAAGAAGGAGCATCAAGTGTTGATGGTCAACAAGACCACTAGTTTCAAGAAGGGCAAAGGGAAGAAGAAGGGGAACTTCAAGAAGAACGGCAAGCAAGTTGCTGCTCAAGAGAAGAAACCCAAGTCTGGACCTAAGCCTGAAACTGAGTGCTTCTACTGCAAGCAGACTAGACACTGGAAGCGGAACTGCCCCAAGTATTTGGCGGATAAGAAGGATGGCAAGGTGAACAAATGTATATGTGATATACATGTTATTCATGTGTACCTTACTAAAGCTCGCAGTAGCACCTGGGTATTTGATACAGGTTCTGTTGCTAACATTTGCAACTCAAAACAGGGACTACAGATTAAGCGAAGATTGGCTAAGGACAAGGTGATGATGCGCGTAGGAAATGGTTCCAAAGTCGATGTGATCGCGGTCGGCACGCTTCCTCTACATCTACCTTCGGGGTTAGTTTTACACCTGAATAATTGTTATTCGGTGCCGGCTGTTGGGGATATAACTACTGAGTGTAAACTGCCCAGGAGGGGCCGGTTCAGCTTCAACTATATTGAAGCCCATGAAGACCCAGAAGATGGCGCTTTAGTAATGAAGCTTAGAGTCCCGAAGCCCAAAGGCGGATTAGGGCCCATAGCGGTAAACCGCCATAGTCATGTAACTTGTATTGTAAGTTAGAAAGGAGAGACCGAGCCGGACACTTGTATGAGCTGGCCTCGGGACTCTATAAATGGGCCGGGCGTCAACCCGTGTATATAAGGGGACGACCCGGCGGCAGTTCAGGGAAAAGAGACAACAACTCGAGAGCCAGGCATAGCGTGTTTTGCTCCCTAGTTATCCCAATAATCCCAGCACAACTAGACGTAGGCTTTCACCTTAATCGAAGGGGCCGAACTAGTATAAATATCCTCGTGCCCTTTGTCCGGTTTAACCCCTTAAGCTAACCCGTCGCGATGGCTCCACGACTAAGTCCTTTCACGAGGACATCGGACGTGATATTTCCACGACAGTTGGCGCCCACCGTGGGGCTATCGCATGATGGTTTCAAGTTCTTGAAGGGCAGCTTTGAAGGACTCAAAGGATACACAGTGGGCCGGATGACTAAGAGTTGTCGCGGAAAGCTCTACATCGACGATGCAGGATGGGGCCCCAAGGTCGGCTCAATTGAGACGGGTACAGGGTCCCCTTTGGCAGAATTAACGTGTTCATCGGCAAGATCGGCGAACCGGGCCCTGAGCCGGACATCTGAACTGATCTCGTCGAGACGGCTCAGCGTGGAAGCCCCGCTTGGTTTCAGCCCGCCATGAAGCGTTCGTTCATAGGATGTGTCCACGGGATCGGATCTGAGCCGGTGTCCGAAGGTGAGACGGTCGCTTATTCCGATGGCGAATCATCCTCCGGCGAAACCGAGTCCCTGTATCAAGTCCATGACAGTGTGTTCGAAGGGTATTCCGATGGCACCAGTATTCCGAAATTCCTTGAACCGCCAAATCGAGTCGCAATCTTCATGGCCGGAACACAACCAACCTTGCAAAATTCTACTGCGGCGGCATCCGGACCACCAGCAGGGGCAGGAGGCTCCGTGCGCCGGCCGGCACAAATTATGTCCGGATTGATGAATGCCTGGACAACATTATTGGCCACAGCTGTTACCCCAGAGACTCAAGATCGGCAAACCATAGAGGTCACCAAGTTACCCGATCAGATAGCGCAAGCCAAGGAGGACTTGGCGGCAAAAGATACCAGGATGGCCGAGGAACGAGCCGCTTTAGATGCCCAGGCGCAGAGGATTCAAGCCGAGAATTATCGACTCTTGATGGATCAGAATGCTTCGAATGAAGTATTCAGGAGGAGACATCGATCTCTCTTGCCGACGGATTACAATGCGATGAATCTCTTCGATACACCGGGGGCAGGGACCAGCAATCCGGTAGCAGTAAACCAGACTGTCGTGCCAAGGACCAGAGCGCCAGATCAACCTCGGGTGATGGGTCCACCTCAACGGACAGACAATCCTCCACAGTACACAACGCCACCGCTGGGTCACTTTTCCACCCCTTTGGATAACATGATAGCAACAGCATCCCGGCTGGCAGCTATTCCAATGGAGGGTGAGTCGCCAGCGGCGGTTGAAACGCGGCGAGCCAGGGATCTTCTTCAGACTGCTATGGTGCAGCAGCAGGCTTATTCATATAGCCGAGACATGATTCACACGACCCCCCGTCCGAGCAGAAGCTATAGCAGGTACATGGATGAACCGGAGGTGTCCAGTAGTGCACGGCACCGCGATGCCCCTGAAGGACCCAATCCGGCGCGTGGCGAGGTAAATGCTCAGGATGTGGTGGATAATGGCAGGGCGCGAAGGGAGGCCGCTTTAGCAGCACAGTATATGGGTCGTTATCAACCCACCCCGGTTCAGCCAGCAGCGTCAGTAGACTGTGGCACCGGGCTTGCCTTCAGTTCCTGGGGAATACCATGTCTCATTCTGGCTCTCCGTAATGTGCGACTGCCTAAGGATTTCAAGGGTTCACGTAAGGTGCCTAATTACACCGCTGATCAACCGCCCGAGGCATGGGTGGAAAGTTATGTGATGGAAATGGAGATGCTGGATGTGGATGAAGCGGCTTGTGCAAAGTACTTCACGATGATGTTGGAGGGAACAGCCCGTACATGGTTGAAGAACCTACCAGCTAACTCCATCGAGTCATGGGACCAATTGAAGGCCCAGTTTATAGCAAATTACAAGGATACATGCAAATAGCCTATGTCCATCGTGGATCTGGATGCCTGTGTTCAAGGAAAGAACGAGTCAACAACTCATTGGGTGCACTGGGTTTCAGAAGTTTTGCATTCGTTGGACCGGATTAATGCTGGCCAAGAAATCATAACACTAGAGTGTAATTGCCGGTTTAAGTCAGTGAAGATGAAGTTGGGATGGCTCAAGCGCCACTGCAATGACATGGGAACACTTATGGCAGCCTTGGTTAAGTATGTCGATTCTGATAATACCAAGGCTCTCGATTCTGATGAGGAGAAACCGGAGAAGGGAAAGAAGAACGACAGTGCAAAGGGACAGCAGCACAACCAAGGGGGGCCATGGGAATAATAGTAAGCGCAAAGCGGATAATTCAGATTTTGTGGCTAACGCTAATGTGCAGCGTCGTAAAGGTAAACCGCCCCAGCACGATGGCGGGATGAATCTGGAGCGTTTGTTAAACCAGCCCTGCCCAAAGCACGGGACCAAGGAGGTTCCAGCAACACATCTTTGGAAAGATTGTCACATTATGAAGGACTTCAAAAACTCTGATCTCTTTCGGTATGATCAGGGTCCATCAGGCGGTTCAGGTCCAGGTTTTCATGGTGGCGGCGGTTCAAACTCTGGATTTCAGAATAATCAGGGCAACCAGAACAACCAAGGTGGTAATAATCAATAGAATAATCAAGGGAATCAGCAGCAGTCAGGTTATCAGAGTCACCCAAAGCAGTTGAATGGCAGGCAGTATCATGTGTTCACCACTAGTTTGTGCAAGCGTGATCGGAAGCTTCACAAGAGAGCAGTTAATGTTGTTGAACCGGCAGTGCCATGTTACTTGCGGTGGTCCGAGCAGCCCATTGTGTGGAGCAGAGAGGATCATCCGCCCCAGGTTGACAATCTGGGTAACCTAGCTTTGGTGGTGGCGCCTCAGGTGGGAGGTTATAAGTTTACCAAGGTGCTAATGGATGGAGGGAGCAGTATCAACATCCTGTATTATGAGACCTTCCATCGCATGGGGTTGACAGACAAGAGTCTTAAACCGTCAAACACTATTTTTCATGGTGTAGTACCAGGTAAATCGGCATATCCTATTGGCAAGATCGCTTTGGAGGTTGTGTTTGGAGATGAGCACGATTCTAGGTCTAAAACATTGAGCTTTGAAGTAGTGAAGATCCAGAGCACGTACCACGCACTGTTTGGACAGCCGGCTTATGCAAAGTTCATGGCGAGGCCCTGTTATTTTTATTTGCAGCTCAAGATGCCGGGTCATAAGGGGACCATCACAGTTCAAGGAAGTCGTAAGATCGCTTTGGATTGAGAGGAAGGTGATGCGGCCTATGTTGAGTCGGTTTGTGCTACAGAGGAGTTGAAGTTCTATAAGGACAATGTTGATCCGGCAGACATGACCCCTCTGAAGAAGCCCACCACTAAGCATGACCCGACCCTGAAGTTCAAACCGGTTGATGAGACTAAACTTGTTGACTTTTTTCCTGGCGATTCATCCAAACAGTTTAGCATCAGCACAAATCTGGATCCGAAATAGGAAAGCACGCTCATCGAGTTCATCCGTGAGAACCGGGACATTTTTGCATGGAAGCCTTCTGACATGCCAGGTGTACGGAGGGAACTCGCTGAGCACACTCTCAATATTGATCCCAAGTTTAAACCAGTCAAGCAGTTTCTTCGCCACTTTAATGAGGAAAGGCGCAAGGCCATTGGTGAGGAGGTAGCCTGGCCGTTGGCTGCTGGTTTTATCATCGAAGTGTTTCACCATGAGTGGTTGGCTAATCCGGTGCTGGTGCTTAAGAAAAACGGCACTTGGCGCATGTGTGTGGACTACACAGATTTGAACAAAGCTTGTCCGGCCGATCCTTTTGCTCTCTGGCGTATTGATTAGATCATTGTTGCGACGGCGGGTTGTGAGCATTTGAGTTTCTTGGATGCTTATTCAGGTTATCATCAGATCAAGATGGCAGTTAAGGATCAGGAAAAGACAACTTTTATCACTCCCTTTGCAGCCTTCTTTATGTTTCTATGCCTTTTGGGCTCAAGAGTGCCCAGGCAACTTATTAGCGCTGTGTGCAGAATTGTCTTCACACTCAGATTGGGCGCAATGTTCATGCCTATGTGGATGACATTGTAGTAAAATCCAAGAAGAAGGAGACATTTATAGATGATCTCAAGGAGACCTTTGACAATCTGCGTGTTTATAAGATGATGCTCAATCCGAACAAGTGTGTTTCGGTGTTCCGGCAGGCAAGCTTCTAGGTTTTCTGGTGTCCAACAGAGGCATTGAGGCTAATCCGGAGAAGATCATAGCAATTACATCCTTGGCTAAACCGGCATGCATTAATGATGTTCAGCGTCTGGCAGGTCGAATTTCAGCCCTAAGCCGGTTTATCAGCCGCTTAGGAGAGAAGGCGATCCCTCTATATCAGATGTTGAAGAAAACAGACACTTTTGTCTGGATTAATGCGGCTGATGCGGCATTTGAAGACTTGAAGCGGCAATTGGCTGAACCGCCGGTCCTTGCTGCTCCAGTTGACAAGGAGCCATTGTTATTGTACGTGGCTGCTAATGCCCGTGTTGTCAGTGTGGCAATTGTGGTTGAGCGTAAGGAGGCTGGAAAAGAATATCCGGTTCAACGACCGGTTTACTTTATCAGCGAGGTGCTCATCGAGTCAAAGCAGTGATATCCGCATTGGCAGAAGTTGGTATATGGGGTTTTTATGGCGAGTCAGAAGCTCAAGCAATACTTTCAAGGCCATCCCATCACAGTGGTCAGTTCTGCTCCTTTGGGCGATATAATTCAGAACAGGGAGGCAACTGGCCGGGTTGCAAAGTGGGCAATTGAACTTTGTCCACATGGGTTGAAATATATGCCTCGAACAGCCATCAAATCTCAGGCGCTTGTTGACTTCATCAATGATTGGACCGAGTTACAGGCACCAGAGGACAAACCGGATAACACATACTGGACTATTCACTTTGATGGATCCAGGCAATTGGACAGCTCGGGGGCTGGAGTTGTCCTTACTTCCCGTCGAGCTGATAAAATTCGTTATGTTCTCCGTTTAATGTTCCCCTATACTAAGAATGCAGCTGAGTACGAGGCTTTACTCCACGGTCTCCGTGTGGCCAAGGAGATGAATTTAAGACGGGTCCGATGTTTTGGAGACTCTGATCTGGTGGCCCAGCAAGTTTCTGGCACATGGGATTCTAAGGATCCACTCATGGCGGCTTATAGACGCGAGGTGGATATTGTGGCAGGTCACTTCAAAGGGTATCAGGTTGAACATATTAATCGGCGCAAAAACAAAGCGGCAGATGCTTTAAGCCTGCTGGGATCTCAATGTAAACCGGTACCTCCCAATACCTTTTTGGATATCTTGCATAACCCGTCTGTTAAGTTGCCTATAGAGGAGGATTTAGCTGTTCCTGATCCGGAGGCCCAATTGGTTGCCGCTTTACATGTTGTTCCGGATTGGACGGTTCCATATTTGGCGTATATGAACCGGGGCGAGTTACCAAACGATGAAGTTCTGGCCCGGCAGATAGTCGAGCGATCCAAGTCCATGGTTATTCACAATGGCGAGTTACACCGCTGCAGCGTTTCAGGCGCATTCCAGCGTTGTGTTTCTCCTAAAGAAGGCCAAGAGATTCTACGGGAAATTCAGGAAGGGGATTGTGGTCATCATGCCGGTTCAAAGTCCCTGGTTGCTAAAGCTTTTTGTCATGGTTTCTATTGGTTTACAGCTCATGCTGATGCTGAGGATCTGGTAAAGCGGTGTGATGCTTATCAGAAGTTTTCACGCCGAGCTCATGTTCCGGCTCAAGAGCTAAGGATGATTCCCATCACTTGGCCGTTCCCTACTTGAGGGCTTGATATGGTGGGGCCCTTTAAGCGCTCCAAGGATAAGAAGACCCACCTATTGGTGGCGGTTGACAAGTTCACTAAATGGGTTGAAGCGGAGCCCGTCAGCAAGTGTGATGCAGCTATGGCAGTTCAATTTCTCAAAAAGATTATCTTCCGCTTTGGCTTTCCACACAGCATCATCACGGATAATGGCACAAACCTTTCGAAAGGTGAGATGGAGGACTTCTGTCAGAGAGAGCACATCCGGCTTGACTTAGCATCCGTGGCGCACCCCCAGTCCAATGGTCAGGCTGAGAGAGCCAATCAAGAAATCTTGAAGGGTATCAAACCCCGACTAATGGTTCCTTTAAAGCGGACGCCGGGTTGTTGGGTGGAAGAATTGCCTTCTATGTTATTGTCGGGGGGATGAACCCTAGGCAGGCAACGGAATCCGGATCTAATTCAAAAACCGCGGAGCCCACATCGCCCCACAAACATGCGTGCGCCACCCGGCCAGGCGCGCGACTCAGCCAAGACCCTCAACTCGGCAAGGTACGTCGACCCGGCCGCAGTGGCCGGCGCAAGGCAGCTCAACCCGGCGCAACCTTGGCTTCCCCAGCAAGCCAGCCCACCTGTGGCGTCCACGGCAACCCAGCCACGGGTCAGCTCCCGTCCCATCCAGGCCGTACGATGGGACGAGACCGCAATTACCGATGAGCAAGACTACAGTGCCCCCGCCCATGCCCGTGGTCAGCCAGAGCATGGCAACAGTGCCCCTTACCTACCCGGTGACCAGGGCTGGCACGACAACAGTGACCCCGCCCTCACCGCTGACGATAGCAAGCGGCGGCCTGATGGAGAACACTGTACGCGGCCCGACTCGGCCGTGCCATGACGATCGACAAGACGGTGCACAGTCCCCCTAGGCACGGGGCCCGCACCTAGGGGAACCCGGCGAACCACAAGCCCCCAAGCGGGACCCAGCCCGATGTCCGCACGCCGACAATACGAACCCACCGACTCGGCATATTACCATTGTAACCCTGGGTGGGTTGATCTATAAAACCCCCCAGGAGTCCACGCCCACAGGGGCATCATCATCATGAGGCATAGGGGAGCCACGGCATGATAAGCGAGATCCCCGGCATGCAAAGCCACTCGAGATAAAGCAAGCAAGATAGGACTAGCCACTACCTAGCAACACCAGGGAGAAGGAGCAGCCCGAGCCTCGGCCAGCCTCCTTCCTCCTCGATACAGCTCCAGGAGCGACATTGTACCATCGACCATGCAACTAAACTCGGCAGGACTAGGGGTGTTATCTCTCCGGAGAGCCCCGAACCTGGGTATGTCCGGCATCCCATGCCCGCGCATATCAACCTCGCCTCCCAAGCCCACCAGTGCCCTCGAGCCTCCTCCTCTCTTTAGCCATCCCTTGGCATCTGTCGTGCGCCCACCACAACAGTTGGTGCCCACCATGGGGCAGCTCGAGGAGCTGGCCGGAAGCATGCTTCGGACGGGCCCTTCTCCTACTCCGACGAGTCCGTCGCTCTGGCGGACAACGTCATCGGCGTGCTCGCCGTCTCCTTCACTGCGCTGCACATCTCCGACGCGCTCGCGGCTGACGAGTACCCTAGCGAGGTGCTCAGCTACTCTGACTCCCTGCTCCCTCTCAATGGCAGATTCACCGCCGAGGCGATGGACGCCCACGTGGAGGTCTTCATCACCGGCGATGGTGCCTCTTCCTCGTCGAGCAAGGCGAGGAGAGTCGCTGAAGCTGCGGCCGCCACGGCACAGACGGAGCCATCCGACCCGCTGCGTGCCGTGATGCAGAGCCTCCGCATTCCTATCGGCACCGACGTCGACGCCACTAACGTCACTGAAGCCCGAACCCAGCTCGAGGACAGGTGCCAGCAGATGCTGGACCTGTCCGAGACGCCTGCCGCCACCAGGCGCCGCCTAGAAGCTGCTCAGATGGAGCACGACGCCGCCCACGAATTCACGCCCGCCGCGGCCGAGCCAAGCCGGGTCGATACTCGCGCCCGGAGAGGAGCGATCGGCCGGGCCTTCGGCGCCGTCCGGACAGTCTACGAAACCCCAGTCAATAACATGCGCGCTGCAGAGGCAGCTGCGGTCGGCCTCGACCAACTTACGGGCGAGGAGCTCAAGGAGCGCATCGGGCGGATGCGCGAGCTTCTCCATGCCGCCAACACCCAGCAGGATCGCCTCAACTAGCTCGCCAAGCCGGCGGGGTCCGGCTCCGCCTGCCTTGGCAGACCCAGTGAACTCCTGCATACGGCCTCCTCACCGCCCGGCGAGGCGCACTCCGGCCAAGCCCGGACCCGGCGCAACCCGGCCGGCACCACCGCCAACGCTCTGGGCAACGAGCCCGCCCCAGAGACCCAGCGTGGACCCGGCCAGCCTGGCTGGGGTCCGGCTCCAGCCGACCCGGCCCCTCGGGGCCTGGCCGCCAGTCGACTCGGCCCGCGCGCCATCAACAACACCGACGCACGCCACCGCATTGATCAGCTCGCTCGCTCCCTGGAGGTGGAGGAGAGCGGCGCTATCGGGCCGGCGTGTTTCGGCCCACGCATCTAGGAGGAGCCCTTCCCCAAGGGGTTCGTGCTTCCCCGCAACACCCCCAAGTACAATGGGACTGTGAAGCCAGAAGACTGGCTCACCGACTACACCACGGCCATTGGCATCACTGGTGCCAATCATCATCTCACCGTGCGCTACGCACCGCTCATGCTCCAAGGATCGGCCCACACATGGTTGAACAGCCTGCCGATGGGCAGCATCAACGCATGGGTCGATTTCAAGGAAGCGTTTGTCCGCAACTTCACGGGGACGTACAGACGGCCCGGTCGCCCCAGCCAGCTCGCCATGAGCATGCAGGGGCCAACGGAGACCGGCCGCGAGTACCTCGCACGCTGGACCGAGCTCCGGAACAGCTGCGAGGGCGTCCATGAAGTCCAGGCGATCCAATACTTCATCAGCGAGTGCCGAGACGGCATCCTTCTCAAGCACAAGCTTCTACGCTCCGAGCCGGCTACCATGGCAGCGCTCATGGTGACAGCGGACAAGTACGCCAACACCGACTCCGCCATGAAGATCCAAGTGGCGCTGGATGAGGCCGGCAAGGCAAAGCCGGTCCCTCCTCAAAAGCCGGCCCGCGAAAACAGCCGGCAGTAGCACCACCAGAACAACAAGCGCAAGGCAGAGCAGCCGGCGCAATGTCATGACAACCGGCTCGTCATGGCCACCGAACCCGCGGAGGACCCGGCAGCGAAGCATCGGCAGACCGGCAAGATGGTGTGGCAACCCACCATGAGCTTTGAAGAGATGCCCGATGCCCCATGCAAGCACCACAGCGGCGCAAGACCCTCCACGCACATGCTTCGACAGTGCGCCATCACCAAGCGCATCATGAGGGGCGACATTCCGCCTCCTCCGGCTCCGGCTCCAGCTCCGGGAGCGGGGCAGCCGCCTCCGCCTCCACCGCCGCCTCCCGCCGACGGCGCGATGCGGAACGATGCCTACCTGGACCAGAATGCGGCCTACATTGTCTTCACCAGCCTTGGCAATGACAAGCGCAGCAAGCGCCTCCTCCGGCAGGAGGTGAACACCGTCGTTTCAGCCAAGACGGATTTCATGCATTGGTCGGATCACCCGATCACCTGGACCCGGGAGGATCACCCGGCAGTCATGCCGAGTCTGGGTGGATACGCCCTCATCCTCAACCCTACCATCATCGTGCGGCGCATGTGCAAGTTCTCCCGAGTCCTCATCGACGGCGGCAGCAGCATCAACATCCTCTACCGCGACATGATGACCAAGCTCAGCCTCAAGGCCAAGGACCTGGAGCCGACCCAGACCGTCTTCCACGACATCGTACCCGGCCTCTCCTGTTCACCCATTGGCCGGGTCCCACTCGACGTCCTATTCGGCGACAGCAGCCACTTCCGACGCGAACCAATCTGGTTCAAGGTGGTGGACCTGTCCAGCGCGTATCATGCGCTGCTAGGCCGGCCCGCGCTCGCCAAGTTCATGGCGGTCCCCCACTACGCGTACCTGAAGATGAAGATGCCGGGTCCCAAGGGCCTCATTACCATTACCGGCGACTACCGCAAGTCTCTAGAGTGCGCCCGAGACGGCGCCAAGCTGGCCGAGTCGCTGGTCATTGCCGAGGAGCGGCGCCAGCTTGACCGGATCGTCGCCCTGGCCGGCGAGGCTTCTGATGCGTCGATCCGGACCCTGGACCCGGCAGATGAGGCCGCCTTCAAGCCCTCCAAGCAAACCAAGAAAGTGAAGTTGAACCCGGAAGACCCCAGCTGCAGCAAGTACGTTGTCGTAGGCGCCCGCCTTGAAAACAAATAGAAAGGTGAGCTCGTCGACTTCCTCGGTGAGAATCGGGATATCTTCGCATGGACCCCCGAAGACATGCCAGGTATCCCGAGGAAGTACGCCGAGCACAAACTCCACGTCCGCAAGGAAGCCAAGCCTGTCCGTCAACCCCTCAATCGATTTTGCGAAGAGAAGAGAAGAACCATTGGTGAAGAGGTCGCCAAGCTCTTGGCGGCCGGCTTCATGATGGAAGTGTTTCACCCCGAGTGGCTGGCCAACCCAGTCCTCGTCCTGAAGAAGAACAAGACCTGGCGCATGTGTATCGACTACACCAGCCTCAATAAGGCCTGTCCCAAGGATCCGTTCGCCCTCCCGTGGATCGACCAAGTCAACAACTCGACCGCCGGTGCGAGCTGTTGTCCTTCCTAGACGCCTACTCCGGCTATCACTAGATCAAGCTGGATCCAGCCGATGCTCTGAAGACGTCCTTCATCACACCTTTCTTGGTGTATTGCTACATCACCATGTTGTTCGGGTTGAAGAACACGGGCGCCACCTTCCAACGCTGCATGCAGAAATGTTTGCTACCGCAACTCGGCAAGAACATCCACGTGTACGTGGACGATATCGTGGTGAAAACCAATCAGCACCTCACGCTCCTCAACGATCTGAAGGAAACATTCGCCAACCTCCGCGAATACAAGGTCAAGCTCAACCCAGAAAAGTGCATCTTCGGCGTCCCAGCCGGAAAGCTGCTCGGCTTCCTCGTCTCGGAACGCGGCATCGAGGCGAACCCGGAGAAGGTCAAGGCCATCGAGCGCATGTGCAAGCCAACCCGGCTGCGCAATGTCCAGAAGTTCACAGGCTGCCTGGCCTCGGTCGGCCGGTTTCTGAGCCGGCTGGGCGAGAAGGCACTGCCCCTGTATCAGCTGATGAAGAAAACAAGCTCGTTCGAGTGGAACGGCAAGGCGGACGAAGCCTTCCAAGACCTCAAGCGCATGCTCTCCACCGCACCCGTCCTGGCCGTGCCGACCGACAAGGAGCCGCTGTTGCTCTACATAGTCGCGACCTCGCGGGCGGTCAGCACAATGCTGGTGGTCGAGCGACCGGAGAAGGGAAAGATCCAGGCCATCCAGCGACCGGTCTACTACCTGAGTGAAGTGCTCTTTACCTCCAAGCAGAACTACCCGCACTACTAGAAGATGTGTTACGGCGTGTACCTCACCGCCAAGAAGCTGAAGCAGTACTTCCAAGAGCACGTCGTCACCGTCGTCAGCACGGAGCCAAATCGGAGAAATCATTGGGTGCCGGGACGCCTCTGGCCGGGTCACCAAATGGGCGATCCAGCTAGCCGCCCACACCATCCTCTACGAGCCCCACACCATGATCAAGTCTCAGGCCCTGGCCGATTTCCTCGTCGACTGGACCGAGACCCAGTACCTGCCGCCGCCTCCCGACTCGACGCATTGGTGCATGCACTTCGACGGGTCCAAGATGCAACTCGGCTTAGGGGCCGGCATCGTGTTGTCATCTCCGAAGGGCGACCAACTCCGCTACGCGCTCCAGATCCACTTTGCTGCCTCCAACAACGTCGCCGAATACGAAGCCCTTATGCACGGCCTCCGGCTCGCCAAGGAACTCGGCATCCGGCGCATCCTGTGCTACGGCGACTCGGACTTGGTGGTGCAGCAGTGCTTCGGCGAGTGGGATGCCCGTGACTCCAACATGGCAAGCTACCGCTTCCTCATCCAGAAGCTGTCCGGATCCTTCGATGGCTGCAAGTTCCCCCATGTCCCATGCACAGAGAATGAGGCAGCCGACACGCTCGCCAAGATCGCCTCGTCACGTCAAGCCATCCCGTTCGGCGTCTCCCTCGAGCACCTGCGCAAGCCGTCTGTCAAGCCGTCGCCGGACTCCGAGTCCATCCACATCCCAGAAGACCCGGCCGTCGCCGTCACCAACCCAGGGACCGCTGAACCGGGCCCGAGGACTGCTCAACCCGGCCTGGGGGCTGCTGAACCTGGCCCGGGGCTTGCTCAGCTCAACCCGGCCACCATCACCCCGGACCCGGCAGTCGCCGTCGCCGACCCGGGGGCTGCTCAACCCGGCCCAGGAGCCGCCGACTCGGAACCCACCCAGGTGGCCGTCTTCACCGCCGTCATGGCCCCGTCTTGGGCCCTGCCGATATCAAAATGGCTGGAGGACGGGGTTCTCCCCATGGACGAGATCGAGGCCCGGCAAGTTCAGCGCTGGGCATCCGCCTACAACATCATCAACAACGAGCTCGTCAAGCGCAGCTCTACCGGCGTGTTCCAGCGCTGCGTCGAGCAGGACCGCAACATCGACATCCTCCTTGACATTCACTAGGGCGAGTGCGGGCACCACGCTGCATCTCGATCCCTCGTGGCCAAGGCGTTCAGCCACAGCTTCTACTGGCCAACGGCCCTCGAAGACGCCGAGTCGCTCGTCCTCAAGTGCGAAGGATGCCAGCGTTTCAGCAAACGCAGCCACCAGCCGACGTCAGCACTCCGCACCATACCGATCGCCTGGCCCTTCGCGGTCTGGGGACTCGGCATTGTGGGACCCTTCAAAACCGCAAGAGGCGGCATGACGCACTTGCTGGTGGCAGTAGACAAGTTCACCAAATGGATCGAGGCAAGACCAATCAAGAAACCAGACGGGCCAATAGCCTTCCAGTTCATCAAGGACATAGTGGTGCGCTACGGTATGCCGAACAGCATCATCACCGACAACGGCACCAACTTCACCAAGGGCGCGCTCGAGCAATACTACTCCATCTCCGGCATCCTCCTCGACCTGGCCTCCGTGGCACATCTACAGTCCAACGGGCAGGTCGAGCGGGCCAACAGACTCATCCTGTCCGGCTTCAAGCCGCGACTCATCGAGCCACTCATCCGCTCATCCGGTAGTTGGCTCGACGAGTTGCCCGCCGTTCTCTAGAGTCTATGCACAACACCAAACCGGTCGACCGGGTTCACCCCGTTCTTCCTCGTCTACGGATCTGAAGCCGTTATCCCGACCGGCGTCGAGTTCGACTCACCGCGCGTCACGATGTACACCGAAGAAGAAGCAAGAGAAGCACGCGAAGACGGCGTCAACCTGCTCGAAGAGGCGCGCCTTCTGGCACTTAGCCGCTCGGCTATCTACCAGTAAGGCCTGAGGCACTACCACAGCAAGAAGATCAATCCTCTCGCATTCTGCGAAGGCGACCTCGTTCTCCGACTCATCCAAGAGCAGGCAGGCCAGCACAAGTTGTCCTCTCCATGGGAAGGCCCGTTCATCGTGAGCAGGACTTTGCGCGACCGCAATGCCTACTACCTCATCGACGCGCGCAAATCGAAGAAGCGCAAGAGGGACACCACCGGCAAAGAAACGACCCGGTCGTGGAACGCGGAACTCCTCCGTCCGTTTTACAGTTAGCCGCATGAATGTATGTATCAACGCCTTTTGTAAGCATATGAAACTATGGGATCCCCGAACGAGACTCGGGGGCTACCTTTTTCCGACCAATTTATTGCGTCCACATCTCACATCACTTTACTACCGAACCTGGCCGCCGGCTCGACTAGCTCGACCTGTGGGCTCGGGGGCTGGCCGGCTTGATCACCACCCTGTCGCTTTACTTGGTGATTCCTGATAAAGGTAGGATGCCGCAGTCCCCACTTCTCCCTAAAACCGCAGATCCAGCTCTGGCTGACGGCGGGCAAGCACAACGGGCCAAAGCTCCCCTACGATTCATACACTAAGTCAAAGCCACCGGGTCGACCAACCCGGCCTGATGCTCGTCAACTAAGTTAGCCGCACGACCGGCTGCTCACCAACCGGCCAAGCCGGATTGCCGCCAGGCGGCCCAGTGGGACCCAACTCCTGCGGCCGCCTCTTGAAGAGCCGAACTCCTTGTCACGAACCGGAGCCTCAGCCGTCTGACTCGCGGGGGGAAGTTTCAGAGAGGTGCAACGCATGAAATAAGTTTGAAAAAAGCAGAAGGCAAAAAGCAAATAAACACTCACAACATTTACACATAAATGTTTCAAGCAAAGGCCCACGGCCTGAGTTCATTACACCCTGAAAACCCCCAGTGGGTGGGTGGACCTGCTACTTAACAGAATTGTCTACAAAGATTCTTAGGCATTCCCAGCGCTGCATCGTGACGTCGACGGCTCCCCCCGGCCGGCCTCCGGGTCTAGCGAAGCACTGGTGTCCTCTTCGGCTTCCGTGTTTCCATAGACGCCCGTCTCCTCCGAGCTGCCCTCCGGGTCGCGAAGAAGCAAGCCGTAGTCATCGCCATCCACGACCGCGCTGTCTTCCGTCCTCTCCGGATGGAACTCGTCGTGGAAGGCGAACTCGGCGATATAGCTGGCTCGAGAGGCGATCCGGCCGGCCTGCTCCTGCAGCAACTGCTCTGAGCCAGCGCCCTGACCCATCAGCACGTCCAGCTGAAGATCTGGATGCCAAGACAGCATGATCCGGAGCGCCATCTCAGCATCGGCCCGGGCGGCGGAAACACGCCAGTTGCTAAGGCGATCCAGGCCCATCTCCAACCAGCGCGCCAGGCGCGAGAAGCTGCGCGGATGGACGGAGTCCGGCCACAAGGCCGCCATCATCACAGTGACGGCTCGAGACAGCTGCTCCATCTGCGTCCCCAAGACCCGCAGTCGGGCCTCAGCAGCGGCAATGATCTCCGGGAAAGTCCAGGCCGTCAGCGGATCCGTTCCGGACCCAACAACGCCGGTCGGGTCGTGCTGATAGCGGACGGCTTCCTCCGCCAGCCGCTACATCTCCGGAAAGGCCCCTGCAGCCAAAAAAGAAGCAAGTCAGAAGAGCAACAAAGAAGAAAGGGCCGGGTCCCGACCTGGCAAACAATGAAGAAGCAGCACTTACTGGAGAAGGACTCTTCTAGGTGCTGCGCCTCGAGCAATGTACCATGTCGCTCCCGCTCCAAGACACGGTCCCGCTCCCCGAGCGCCTTCTCCAGGTCGGCCGCCTTAGCAAGGGCCGCCTTCAGCTCGGCATCCTTGTCTTCGGCCGCCTTCTCGGCCGCCTCACGGCGGCGAGCCTCGGTCTGGCGGGCCTCCTTAGCCGTGGTGGCCTGCTCCTGCAGATGCTCCACCTCGGCCTGGAGCCGGCCCTTGTCGTCGACCAGCTGGCCGCGCTGCTGGTCCGCCTAGACCAGGGCCTGCTGCGTCTCCACCACCTTGGCAGCCTCCGCCTTAAGAAGCTCCACCTCGGCCTCGAGGCGGCTCTTGTGACCCACCAGCTGCTCGTGCAGCCGGTTCGCCTCGTCAAGAGACCGCTGGGCCGCGGCCGCCTTCGCCTGCGCCGCCTCGATGCCGAGGCAGCCAGAATCAGCAACAAGCCGGTCATAATGATGACTAATACGTCTCCAACATATCTATAATTTTTGATTGTTCCATGCTATTATATTACCCCTTTTTGATGATTATGGGCTTTATTATACACTTCTATATTACTTTTGGGACTAACCTATTAACCGGAGGCCCGGCCCATATTGTTGTTTTATTGCCTGTTTCGGTATTTCGAAGAAAAGGAATATCAAACGGAATCCAAATGGAATGAAACCTTCGGCATCTTGGAAGAATATCATCCTGAAGGCTTGGAGATCAAGTCAGAAGATCCTCGAGGAGCCCACGAGATAGGAGGGCGCGCCCCCCTTACAGGGTGGCGCCCCCATGGGGGGTGGACCCCTCGAGCACCCCCCGACCGACTTCTTTCGCCTATATAATCCTACGTACCCTAAAACCATTGAATATCAAGATAGATTGGGAGTTCCGCCGCCGCAAGCCTCTGTAGCCACCAAAACCTCTCGAGAGCCCTTCCCGGCACCCTGCCGGAGGGGGGATCCATCACCGGTGGCCATCTTCATCATCCCGGCGCTCTCCATGACGAGGAGGGAGTAGTTCACCCTCGAGGCTGAGGGTATGTACCAGTAGCTATGTGTTTGATCTCTCTCTCTCTCGTGTTCTCTCTCGTGTTCCCTCTATGGCACGATCTTGATGTATCCCGAGCTTTGCTATTGTAGTTGGATCTTATGATCTTTCTCCCCCTCTATTCTCTTGTGATGAATTGAGTTTTCCCCTTTGAAGTTATCTTATCGAATTGAGTCTTTTATGAGAACACTTGATGTATGTCTTGCCGTGCTTATCTGTGGTGACAATGGGATATCATGTGCCTCTTGATGTATGTTTTGGTGACCAACTTGCGGGTTCCGCCCATGAACCTATGCATAGGGGTTGGCACACGTTCTTGACTCTTTGGTAGAAACTTTGGGACACTCTTTGAAGTACTTTGTGTTGGTTGAATAGATGAATCTGAGATTGTGTGATGCATATCGTATAATCATGCCCACGGATACTTTAGGTGACAATGGAGTATCTAGGTGACATTAGGGTTTTGGTTGATTTGTGTCTTAAGGTGTTATTCTAGTATGAACTCTTGAATAGATTGATCCGAAAGAATAACTTTGAGGTGGTTTCGTACCCTACCATAATCTCTTCATTCGTTCTCCGCTATTAGTGTCTTTGGAGTGACTCTTTGTTGCATGTTGAAGGATTGTTAGATGATCTATCTATGTTATTATTGTTGAGAGAACTTGCACTAGTGAAAGTATGAACCCTAGGCCTTGTTTCCAATCATTGCAATACCGTTTACGCTCACTTTTACCACTTGTTACCTTGCTGTTTTTATAATTTCAGATTACAAATACCTTTATCTACCATCCATATTGCACTTGTATCACCATCTCTTCGCCGAACTAGTGCACCTATACAACTTACCATTGTATTGGGTGTGTTGGGGACACAAGAGACTCTTTGTTATTTGGTTGCAGGGTTGTTTGAGAAAGACCATCTTCATCCTATGCCTCCTACGGATTGATAAACCTTAGGTCATCCACTTGAGGGAAATTTGCTACTGTCCTACGAACCTGTGCACTTGCAGGCCCAACAACGTCTACAAGAAGAAGGTTGTGTAGTAGACATCAAGCTCTTTTCTGGCGCCGTTGCCGGGGAGGTGAGTGCTTGAAGGTATATCTTTAGATCTTGCAATTGAATCTTTTTGTTTCTTGTTTTATCACTAGTTTAGTTTGTAAAAGAAAACTACAGAAAAAATGGAGTTGAGTTTGTCGCATACGCTTCATCTTTTTAATATCTTTCGTGAGTTTGATGGAAAGGAAAATTGTGCTCAAGTGCTAGAAGAAGAATGCATTAGAATGTTTGGTACCATATCTTTGTATGATGAGCATCATTGTAATGTTGTTAGTATGAATTCCTTGAAAATCCATGATGCTAATGATATGCAAAGCCACAAGCTTAGGGAAGCTATGTTTGATAAGGATGAAATATTTGAGAATATATTTGCTGAAATTGATGTTTGTCCCAAGCTTGGGGATACTATGTTTAATGAAGATGATATTTTTAGCATCCCAAGTTTTGATATGCAAAGTTGTTATGATGATAGCATGCCTCCTACCTATGATGATTATATTGATGAAAGTGGGTTCGGAAGAGTGTCAACTTTAGGAAGTAGTGATCCCACTATTTTGGAGGATGTTGCATCTTATTGTGATGAATATGAAAGTGGATTTGGAAGAGTGTCAACTTTATTTAGTGATTCCACTATCTTGGGAGAGGTTTCAATTGATTATGATGAGAATGAAGTTGCTACTTATGATGATTATTGTGATGAAACTTATGCTATAAAAAGTAGCGATGATTATATTTACAAATCTTGTCATGATTATGATTACCCTTTCTCTGAACATTACTCTTTTAATGTGGAAACAATTTTTAGTGCTGAAGTCTCTTATGATACTCCTACTATTCTGAATGAGAAGAATTTTGCTTATGTGAAGAGTACTAAATTTTCTATGCTTATAGATCATGAAAAGAATGCTTTAGGTGCTGGTTATATTGTTGAATTCATTCATGATGCTACTGAAAACTATTATGAGGGAGGAATATATGCTTGTAGGAGTTGCAATAATGTCAAGTTTCCTCTCTATGTGTAGAAAATCTTGAAGTTATGCTTGTTTTACCTTCCTATGCTTGTTGATTATTGTTCCCATAAGTTGTTTGCTCACAAAATCCCTATGCATAGGAAGTGGGTTAGACTTAAATGTGCTAGTCATATTCTTCATGATGCTCTCTTTATGTTTCAATTCTTATCTTTTATGTGAGCATCATTGTCATCATCATGCCTAGCTAGAAAGGCATTAAAGAAAAGCGCTTGTTGGGAGACAACCCAATATTTATCCTTACTGTTTTTGTGTGTACACATGATTATTCTACTGTAGTAATCATGTTTCGTAGCTTTTGTTTCAATAAAGTGCCAAGTAGAACCTTTGGGAAGACTTGGGTGAAGTTTATGTGATCTTGCTGTAAAAAACAGAAACTTGTGCACTCACGAGAATAGCTGCCATTTTTTTTACTGGAGAGTGCTTTTAGGTTGATTCTTTTTGAAGATGATTAATAGACAAATTTCTGAGGTCCATCAATTTATTTCATAATTGTTGGGGTTCCAGAAGTACACGTTTGATACAGATTACTACAGACTGTTCTGTTTTTGACAGATTCTGTTTTCATTGTGTTGTTTGCTTATTTTGATGCATCTATGGCTAGTATTAAGTGGTATGAACCATAGAGAAGTTGGAATACAGTAGGTTTTACACCAACATGAATTTAGAATGAGTTAATTACAGTACCTAAGTGGTGGTTTTATTTTCTTATACTAACGGAGCTTATGAGTTTTGTGTTGAGTTTTGTGTGGTTGAAGTTTTCAAGTTTTGGGTAAAAGATTCGATGGACTATGGAATAAGGAGTGGAAAGAGCCTAAGCTTGGGGATGCCCAAGGCACCCCAAGGTAATATTCAAGGACAACCAAAGAGCCTAAGCTTGGGGATGCCCCGGATGGCATCCCCTCTTTCGTCTTCGTTCATCGGTAACTTTACTTGGAGCTATATTTTTATTCGCCACATGATTTGTGCTTTGCTTGGAGTGTCATTTTCTTTTGTTAGTTTTTGCTTGCTGTTAGTTAGAATAATGTTTTGCATCTTTAGTTTCAATAAAAAAAGTCAGGGATAGCCTTTGCCTTGCTTATTTTGCTAGTATACATGTTGCTGTTTGAAAACAGAAAGTTTACCGCTGTTGCAAAAATTCCCTAGAAAAGTCAGAGAATGGTATAACGTTGAATCTTTTTGCATTTTAAGCTATGATAAATTTATTACAGTGGGAATTTTGGTTCATAATTTTTTGAGTTAGGGAAGTATTGATAGTCTTGCATTCTTTACAGACTGTACTGTTTTGGCAGATTGCTGTTATGTTTGCATTGTTTGCATATGCTTGCTTTTTTGATGATTCTATTTGAGATATGAGTATTAAATATGCAGAGACATTTAGTATTCAATATTGAATAATAATTTTAGTGATTTGTTACAGTAGAAAGTTATAAGGTTTTGCATTGGTTTATACTAACCGGTCTCATGAGTTCTTGTTGAGTTTGTTGTGAATGAAGCTTTTGATAAAAAGAAGAGAAACCATGATATGAAAGGAATTAAGGAGACATAAAAGCTCAATCTTGGGGGTGCCCAAGGCACCCCAAGATATTATTTCAAGAAGTCTCAAGCATCTAAGCTTGGGTATGCCCTGGTAGGCATCCCACCTTTCTTCTTCAACCACTATCGGTTTGTATCGGTTGAGCCTAAGTTTTTGCTTCTTCACATGAGTTGTGCTATCCTTGCAATGTCATTTTATTTTGTTTTGATTGCTGCTTGAATAAGATACCAAGAAATTCTTTAAAGAGAGAGAGTCTTTGCATAGATGCATAATTATTTAGCTACTCTTTGATCTTCACTTATATCTTTCGGAGTAGTTTGTCGTTTGCTCTAGTACTTCACTTATATCTTTTATAGCACGGCGGTGGTTATATTTTGAAGAAATTGCTAGTCTCTCATGCTTCACTTATATTATTTTGAGAGTCTTAAACAGCATGGTAATTTTAATGTAAACTATCAAAGGAAGTGAATTGGATGCTATGATCAATATGTTGCTTGATAATTGTTTTGAGATATAAAGGTAGTAATGTTAGAGTCATGCTAGTGGGTAATTATGAAATTGAGAAATAATTTTGTTGAAGTTGGCAAGTCCCGTAGCATGCACGTATGGTAAAAGTTGTGTGAAAAATTTGTTGCATGAGGTACTCTTTTGATTGTCTTCCTTATGAGTGGCAGTCGGGGACGAGCGATGGTCTTTTCCTACCAATCTATCCCTCTTGGGGCATGCGTAGTAGTACTTTGCTTCGAGGGCTAAGTAGACTTTGGCAGTAAGTATATGAGTTCTTTATGACTAATGTGAGTCCATGGATATACGCACACTCATCCTTCCACTTTGCTAGCCTCTCTTATTACCGTGCAACTTTCACCGGTATTGAACCCATTATTTACCTTCCCCAAAACAACCACCATATCTACCTATTATGGCATTTCCATAGCCATTCCGAGATATATTGCCATGCAACTTTCCACCGTTCCGCTTATTATGACACGTTCCATCATTGTCATATTGCTTTTTGCATGATCATGTAGTTGACATCGTATTTGTGGCAAGGCCACCTTTATAATTTTCATACAAGTCGCTCTTGATTCATTGCATATCCCGGTACACCGCCGGAGGCATTCATATAGAGTCATATCTTGTTCTAGCTTTGAGTTGTAATTCTTGAGTTGTAAATCCATATAAGTGTGATGATCTTCATTGTTAGAGCATTGTCCTAGTGAGGAAAGGATGATGAAGACTATGATTCCCCCACAAGTCGGGATGAGGCTTCGGACTTTGTAAAAATAAAAGAGGCCAAAGAAGCCCACCAAAAAGAAAAGAAAAAGAAAGAAAAAAAGAAAATAAAGAAATAAAATGAAAAAAAAAATAAAATGAGAGAAAAAGAGAGAAAGGACAATTGCTACTATCTCTTTTTCCACACTTGTGCTTCAAATAGCATCATGATCTTTATAATAGAGAGTCTCATATGTTGTCACTTTCATATACTAGTGGGAATTTTTCATTATAGAACTTGGCTTGTATATTCCAATGATGGGCTTCCTCAAAATGCCCTAGGTCTTCGTGAGCAAGCAAGTTGGATGCACACCCATTTAGTTTCCTTTTGTTGAGCTTTCATATATTTATAGCTCTAGTGCATCCGTTGTATGGCAATCCCTACTCACTCACATTGATATCTATTGATGGGCATCTCCATAGCCCGTTGATAAGCCTAGTTGATGTGAGACTATCTTCTCCCTCTTTTTGTCCTCACAACCACCACCATATACCACCATAGTGCTATGTCCATAACTTACGCTCATGTATTGTGTAAGAGTTGAAAAAAGCTGAAGCGCGTTAAAAAGTATGAAACAATTGCTCGGCTCGTCATCGGGGTTGTACATGATGGGAGTATTTTGTGTAATGAAAATGAAGCATGGCCTAACTATATGATTTTGTAGGGATAAGCTTTCTTTGGCTATGTTATTTTGATAGGACACGATTATTTGTTAGTATGCTTTGAAGCATTATTATTTTTATGTTTTGTAAGCTTTTATCTTGAATCATTTGGATCTGAACATTCATTCCACAATAGAGGAAATTACATTGAGAATTATGCTAGGTAGCATTCCACATCAAAAATTCTGCTTTTATCATTTACCTACTCGAGCACGAGCAGGAATTAAGCTTGGGGATGCTTGATACGTCTCCAACGTATCTATAATTTTTGATTGTTCCATGCTATTATATTACCCCTTTTTGATGATTATGGTCTTTATTATACACTTTTATATTACTTTTGGGACTAACCTATTAACCGGAGGCCCAGCCCATATTGCTGTTTTATTGCCTGTTTCAGTAATTCGAAGAAAAGGAATATAAAACGGAGTCCAAACGGAATTAAACCTTCGGCATCGTGATTTTTTGGAAGAATATCATCCTGGAGGCTTGGAGATCAAGTTAGAAGATCCTCGAGGAGCCCACGAGATAGGAGGGCGCGCCCCCCTTACAGGGTGGCGCCCCCCTGTCTCGTGGACCCCTCGAGCACCCCCCGACAGACTTCTTTCGCCTATATAAACCTACGTACCCTAAAACCATTGAATATCAAGATAGATCGGGAGTTCCGCCGCCACAAGCCTCTGTAGCCACCAAAAACCTCTCGGGAGCCCTTCTCGGCACCCTGCCGGAGGGGGGATCCATCACCGGTGGCCATCTTCATCATCCCGATGCTCTCCATGACGAGGAGGGAGTAGTTCACCCTCGAGGCTAAGGGTATGTACTAGTAGCTATGTGTTTGATCTCTCTCTCTCTCTCTCTCTCTCTCTCGTGTTTTCTCTCGTGTTCCCTCTATGGCACGATCTTGATGTATCCCGAGCTTTGCTATTGTAGTTGGATCTTATGATGTTTCTCCCCCTCTACTCTCTTGTGATGAATTGAGTTTTACCCTTTGAAGTTATCTTATCGGATTGAGTCTTTTATGAGAACACTTGATGTATGTCTTGCCGTGCTTATCTGTGGTGACAATGGGATATCATGTGCCTCTTGATGTATGTTTTGGTGACCAACTTGCGGGTTCCGCCCATGAACCTATGCATAGGGGTTGGCACACGTTCTTGACTCTCCGGTAGAAACTTTGGGACACTCTTTGAAGTACTTTGTGTTGGTTGAATAGATGAATCTGAGATTGTGTGATGCATATCGTATAATCATGCCCACGGATACTTTAGGTGACAATGGAGTATCTAGGTGACATTAGGGTTTTGGTTGATTTGTGTCTTAAGGTGTTATTCTAGTATGAACTCTTGAATAGATTGATCCAAAAGAATAACTTTGAGGTGGTTTCGTACCCTACCATAATCTCTTCGCTCGTTCTCCGCTATTAGTGTATTTGGAGTGACTCTTTGTTGCATGTTGAAGGATTGTTATATGATCTATCTATGTTATTATTGTTGAGATAACTTGCACTAATGAAAGTATGAACCCTAAGCCTTGTTTCCTATCATTGCAATACCGTTTACGCTCACTTTTACCACTTGTTACCTTGCTGTTTTTATAATTTCAGATTACAAATACCTTTATCTACCATCCATATTGCACTTGTATCACCATCTCTTCGCCGAACTAGTGCACCTATACAACTTACCATTGTATTGGGTGTGTTGGGGACACAAGAGACTCTTTGTTATTTGGTTGCAGGGTTGTTTGAGAGAGACCATCGTCATCCTACGCCTCCTACGGATTGATAAACCTTAGGTCATCCACTTGAGGGAAATTTGCTACTGTCCTACAAACTTGTGCACTTGCAGGCCCAACAAAGTCTACAAGAAGAAGGTTGTGTAGTAGACATCAATAACCAGCCCGAAACAGCCGGGTCCGCCAAGATATCACCTCGGCTGCGAAGAAGATAAACTCAGCAGAAAGAAAAACACAAGACCTAAGATTTGGCCCAACTGTTACACAGTTGGCCCGAATCTCGGGAGCTACACCCAGTGGGTGCGCTAGCGCGCCCCCACTAGGAGAAAAGAACACAACAAAGTACCTGCGGTGACGTGAAGCTCCTCCTCCTTGGCGGCGATTTGCTCCTTGAGCTCCCGATGCTTGCCCAGGAACCGGTTGAAGGCGGCAAGCCGGAAAGCCTCAAGGTGCTGAAAAAGAAGACCAAAGTCAACACAAGGCCAACGCTCATAAGGTTCGACCCAACTACTACATAGTTGGCCCGAACCTCGGGGGTACACCCAGTGGGTGCGCTGGCGCGCCCCCACAAAGTTGAAATCACAAGAAAGCAAGAAGGAAAAAAGAACTTACCAAGATGGCGCGCTCCAAGTCGCGTGTCCGCTCCACCTCGGCCTGGGCAAAGGCCTCAAGCCGCTCCGTCCGACCTCGAAAGCGGCGGCTAACAGCGTCCAGCACCACCTCCTCTTGGGTTTGGGGCCCAAAGACGGTAACGCCACCACTTCACGCGGGCGGCGGCTCGATGCCCTCCCAGGCAGAGTGCCAAGGCACGCCCACCGTTGGCCGCTTGCGATGCGGCCAGCACCTCCTCCGACGCCCCTCCCAGCATCGTCACCTCCTCGGACGCCAGGACGCCCTGCGTTGCCACCTCAGGCACCGCCGCCTGCGGTGCCTCCTCCACAACAGGCGGCACTTCCGGCAACACAACCTGCGGTGCCTCCTCCAAAGCAACGCCGCCTCCACCACCATCGGTCCCCGCACGCTCGACCACGTTGGCCCGCGGCGGGGTTGCGTCCCCAACTTCCACGACCTCCCAGTCGAGGACCACCACCTCAGCCCGGCCTCCGTGGCCGCGCTCCCTCAGCATCGATGGCTCGAAAACCGTCTCCGCCACCACCGTGCCCTCCAGCATCTCGCGCCAGGCCGGCTCCATGCCGCCATCGCGTCGGTCCAAGCCCAGACCGACGCCGCCTCCAACTCCGCCTCGGCTCGGTTCCTGTCCCGCCAGGCCAAGGCCTCAGCGTCATCCGGGTCCAGGCCGAGGTCCGAGTCGCCCCGTCCCTCCTCCCCGGCCATGCCGGCGATGTTGGACCGGCTCCTGCGGAACGTGTCCCCCTCGGCGGCCGCGGCCTCCGCCACCACCCTCGCCAGCGCGATCGGTGACCTGAAGAAAAAAGAAGAATGAGCAAACGCAAGACAAGGCTGGCCCAAGAAATCAGGGCGCAAGCAAGAAACAAGACTTACCCTAACAAGACTGGGACCGGGGTCGGCTTCTCGCGCCTCTTCTTGGCCGGCCTCCCAGGCTCGGCCGGATCAGTCGTGCGCTTCGAGGCTCGGGGTCGCGGCGCGACGCTGTCCTTCCCGTGCGGGCGGCTCGGCGCCGTCCCACATGAGAGCTCGGCTCCTCCCGCCTTGCCGCCTCCCTCGCCCAACGCCGCTACATCAACAACTAGCGTCAGCATCGCCAACGCCGCAACACGGCCATACGATCCAAGACAGATGAAGAAGAGAAAGACTCGAAGCTTACCCGTGCGATGCCCAGCGCCGGCGTCGGACTCGGCCATCTCCTCGCCGCCGTGAGCCGCGGGCTCCCCTGGTGCCAACGGCGCCACCTGCAACGGAGCCCGGGCGTAAGGGTGCCGGCTCGCATTCAGAAGAATCTCCCGCGACGCGTCGGGGCAAATGAGAAGATGCGCGGCGGAAACGTAGCAAGACCACATGCTCACCTGCGGCACCGGGTTCACCTGGGTATACGGTGCCATGCCGAATCGCCAGTCCTCTCCAAGGAGCACGATCCGGTTTCTGAGAAAACCGGCACACAGTGGGTGCGTCGGTAGCAAGAAGCAGAGCGAGAGCAGGGGGCAGGATGGCGTGAGCGAGAATAATGTTTGTCGCCCCTTACCCCCTAGATTTATAACCCCCAGTTCAAACGTGGGGAAGTGGGATCGTCTGCACGCGCTCGTTCCACTACCCCGCAATAAGTGCGCACGTACACACGCACTAACTGCACGAGGAAGTGCAACCGGCCCCCAGACGCCGCAATAAATCCGCGCGCGTGGCCAGGGGCGTGTGGTGGCGGGCCCCGGCCCATCGCGCAGTCCCGTCACACGCGTGGCCTGTCAGGCCCCTCCGACTTCCGGGCACCACGTGGAGCCCGCGCGAAGCCCGAGGGATCGCCTCAAGATTTGACGGACTCCTCGGTTCCTGCCACGGTCGGGATGCCCCTATCCGGTTTCCGAGAAAACCGGCACACATTGGGTGTTGCCGGACCCGGCGTTCGCAGATTCGCCTTGCTCAAGGGGGAAGCTGCGAAGGCCCACTCATCCAAAGACGGCAGACCTTCACAGCTTCGGGGACTACTGTTGGGGGGATGAACCCCAGGTAGGCAACGGAACCCGGATCTAATTCAAAAACAACAGGGCCCGCATCGCCCAGCAAACCAGCGTGCGCCAGACCGGGTCGCTCGACCCGGCCAGGCGCGCGACTCGGCAAGGTACGTCGACCCGGCCGCAGTGGCCGGGGCAAGGCAGCTCAACCCGGCGCAACCTTGGCTTCCCCAGCAAGCCAGCCCACCCGTGGCGTCCACGGCAACCCAGCCACGGGTCAGCTCTCGTCCCATCCAGGTCGTACGATGGGACGAGACCGCAATCACCGATGACCAAGACTATAGTGCCCCCGCCCATGCCCATGGTCAGCCAGAGCGTGGCAACAGTGCCCCTTACCTACCCGCTGACCAGGGCTGGCACGGCAAAAGTGACCCCGCCCTCACCACTTACGACAACAAGCGGCGGCCTGACGGAGAACACTGTGCGCGGCCCGACTCGGCCGTGACATGACGATCAACAAGACGGCGCACAGTACCCCTAGGCGCGGGGCCCGCACCTAGGGGAACTCGGCAAACCACAAGCCCCCAAGAGGGAGCCACCCCGGTGTCCCGGACATCGACAATATGGACCCACCGACTCGGCATATTACCATTGTAACCCTGGGTGGGTTGATCTATAAAAAAACCCAGGAGTCCACGCCCACAGGGGCATCATCATCATGAGGCATAGGGGAGGCACGACATGATACATTAGATCCCCGTCATGCAAAGCCACTCGAGATAAAGCAAGCAAGATAGGACTAGCCACTACCTAGAAACACCACGGAGAAGGAGCAGCCCAAGCCTCCGCCAGCCTCCTTCCTCCTCGATACAGCTCCAGTAGCGACATTGTACCATCGACCATCCAACTAAACTCGGCAGGACTAGGGGTGTTATCTTTCCGAAGAGCCCCGAACCTGGGTATGTCCGGCGTCCCACGCCTGCGCATATCAACCTCGCCTCCCAAGCCCCTCGAGCCTCCTCCTCTCTTTAGCCATCCCTTGGCATCTGTCGTGCGCCCACCACGACAGTTATGGAGCATCAACACCACCCCCAATAGATCAACGGGTTACACACCTTTCTTCATGGTTTACGGGGCAGAGGCGGTCCTCCCGAGTGATATTCATCATGATTCGCCCCGGGTTGCCAATTATGTTGAAGCGGACAATGAGCAAGCACGCCAGGAGGCGTCGGACTTGTTAGATGAAAAATGGGACATAGCTTTGGCTCGTTCGGCGGTTTATCAGCAAGACATGCGGCGTTATCACAGCCGCCGGGTTAAAACAAGAACCTTTCAAGAAGGCGACTTGGTGCTCCGGCTCATCCAGGATCAGACCGATATGCACAAGTTATCCCCACCTTGGGAAGGACCCTTTGTGGTCAGCAAGAATTTGCACAACGGATCATACTACCTCATTGATGTTCGAGACAACTCACGCAGTTCTGAGGAGGAGACCCTGCGGCCGTGGAACATAGCTCTCCTTCGGCCTTACTACACTTGAGCCATAGGCTTCTCTTATGTACATATTTCAACAATGTATATTTTATGATCAATATAATAAACCGGCATCCTTTCTATAAGCAGGGCCTCTGCTGTTTTTTCTCAAATATCTTTTGAGTTACATGGGGGCTTCAGCTGGCAAAGTGGAGTACTACCTGTTAAACCGGCTATCATGCCACAATACAGCTTGGGAGCTTCACACCCAAGGGGCCAAAGAGAGTCTGGATGCTATGCACAACTCAAACATAGGCACCCAATGAGCACAGCTCACAAAGTTACTTGGGGGATCTTTGTGTAAAGTAACAAAGAGTTTGAAAGGACCCTTGTAATTGGGTATCAACCCACGGCTTGGAAGCCTGGTGTATTCACCTAAAACCCCGGGTTAACCTGCCTTCATCAAGTAAGCCACTCCTATCCAGGTAATCCTGGTACGACCCGCTGAATGTTTGACAAGTCAATCTTATACAGACCCTGAACTTGTCAAAGTTAAAAGAACGATTGGTTAGTTGGAAGTCCATCTTAAAAGGCTTTGCAAAATGGTTTAACTCAGTGGCCTGGCAGCCCATGAAAAGCCTCGTATTTGGGCCTGGCAGCCCTCGAAAAGCCTCAAATACACGGTTTTATTTGTCTTTGTCAAGATTTTTCTCTTTTGGATGAATTTTATGTTGAACCGTTGTCCATTGACCCGGTATGGCTTTTCAGTCACTATACTAGCCCGGTGTTTGTTAATCCGGCTTGGCTTTCAATTACAAGTTGTCAGACCATATTATCAAACCGGTGTTTAAAAACCCGGCCTGGCTTTGACTATATGTCGCCAGTTTGATCATCTGGTGTTCATCATAACCCGACATGACTTATTACACACCATCATTACATGGTGAGAGTTATAAAAACTCAAGATTTGGGTCTTCACCCTTACTACAATAAGAGTTGGTAAACCAACTAAGTGATTTCATATCACAGGTATGAGTTATTTCATATTTATTCAGCTTTGGTTATTAGCCAGGCTTTGTCTTGGGCATTGTGACCCGTCCAGCGGTAAACCGCCCGGACAATTTTTATATGCAGACATCAGGATCGCATGAAATTATCAAAGTATAATCAAGCACAACAAATATCATGGCGGATCAACAAAGTCATGCATCAGTACCACAGATCAAATTATTTTAACTAGCCTATTACAAGGCGCTTTGAGGCCCAAAATAATGTTTGCTTTTACAGAACAAAGTCTGTGAAAATAACTAGATTGCCGGATCAAGATTCATCGCCGGCTTGACGTGATGTTGATGGATCTTCAGGCGTCGGTTCAACCTCCTCCTCTCCACCCAGTGGCTGGAAGTCAACGGTGGTCCAGTCAATCTGGGTTAAAGCGTGAAAGACAGCCTCTTCTCTTATAAGATTCAATGGTTCAACGTCAGGAGCATAAGTGTGCTTACGAATTGGCGGAATAAGATTCTGCACTTCCTTCACAGCAGTGTCAACTCGATGGTTGTTGGCATCATAGAAGGACCAATGCGAAGTCAAATTCACCTCATCAGCTAGCTGACTTGCTACCGAACGCATCTCCTTGGTCAGAGCTTTGAGGGCTTCATTATCGAATGCTGATCTCTTTTCTTGTTCATCCGGATAGCCCTTAGCGATATCAACTGGATCCAGGTCAGCTATCCATGATTTGGCACGAGTCAACGCTAGCAAAGCGCCCGCTCTAGCAGCCGATCGCTTCACCTCCTCTATCTGAGCAGGAGTCATTGAGAGCATGGCCAAGGTATCCTTGATCAAGGTGGGTGCCGGTTTGTTGTACAAAGCTGCAGAGATGACTCGTTGTGCACCAATATACAATTGCTCAATCAATGTGTATGTTGCCTTCAACTTCATCCGCATGTCTGCGCTAGATGAGCAATGCGATTACCTGAAACAGTTTTTGAAACTTAAATGTTAAACCAGCAGAGTTGAAGATACTTCAGAACAGGATATTATAAAGAACTTACCAAAAACTGCAGATGTCATGGCATTCACTTGATGTTTCAACCTAGTCAGCTCTTCCTTGACCGGTTTAAGAGCTGCTTCGGCGTCTTCAGCCCGCTTCAATAGAGCGGCCTTTTCGGTTTCCCAGTTGGTGCGTTCAGTTTTGAAGCCATCCTTCAATTGATCCATGGCAGTCAAAGCGCCCTTTAGCTCCTCTTTGGCTTTAGAGGTTTCTTCCTTCTGGGACTTGATGTTTTCTTGAAGATCAGCGATTTGAGACTCTTTGGTATTTATATCAGCCTACAAAGTCAGATGATAAAGCAGTTAATATCTCTTGAAGTCCCAAGTGCATAACAAGTTATACACTTGGCACTTGGGGGCTAATGCGGATTGCTTCTTAAACCGGATATTTTAAAGTCCCAAGGTTCAATACAAGTAATAAACTTGGCACTTGGGGGCTAATGCCTCATTGATCAGTTAAATGACAAACTGAAGGCAGTTGATAAAGACAAAGTGTTAACAGAAAGTCCCGGTTCATCTTCATAAGGTAAATCGGCCCTTGGGGGCTACTCAGTTGAAGTATTCTTAATATTAGAAGACCCGGTTTGTCTATGAGATAAACCAGCCCTTGGGGGCTACTATGGAGTTGATATATGTTGCAAGCAAATTTAGAGTGTTTTGAAGATTACCTCATAACGCTCCTTCATTAAGTTCACCAAACCGGCCTCATAATCCTGGCTTGTGAAGAGGCGGTTTAAGAATCCGGAATGAAGTTCCTCGGTGCTAAGGTTAGCGAAGCTGGACAAATTTGTCTTCCCTTTCCACTTGCCCATAGCTGCAAATTCCTCCTTGGCAGTGTGCTTTGACAAAACAATTGGGTTGCCAGGGGCAGTGAAACCATGACCAGTGATAACAACATCATCATCGCCACCTTTTGAGGGGGTTGGCGGATTGACAGTATCCTTGGCCGGGCTTGACACATCGTCGCCCTTGGCTGGGCTTGGAGGATTAGCATGCGGACTGGACAGATTGACTTCTGGCGCTTCAACATATGTACCCTGACTTTGAGGTATAGGGTCATCAATGGCAATATCAGTTTCTTTATCAGCGCCTTCTGATATTATGTCCAACTTCTTCAGTAGGGACAGTGGTCTTTGCTTTCTTGCTTAGACGAGCTTTGGCACTATGATATTAAAACAAGAGGTCAGTTGGTAAACCGGTGCAAGAAGACAAAGTTAAAGACAGTATCCTTACCCAGGGACGGTCTTGAAGGGAGGCATCTGAGTGGTGGATGAAATGCCAGATGAAGAATTGGAAGACACCTGGTAATTCGTGTCAGAAAGATTAAGAGGGTCACGAAAGCAACCCTTCAAGGGATAAAGACTTTCGGGATAACAAGAAACCTCTGGACGACGCTTCCGGTTTGGTGTATCCGGTAAACCGGAAGAAGTGACCTGTTGTCCGTTGTGCTGAGTTGTGCGACAACCTTCAGTTTGCTGTGTCTTCAAAGAAAATTGTGGATCCAAATGAGCAAGAGGGTGAGAGTGTTTTACTTTCCGAACGGCACGGCGAAATCTTTGAACCGGCACAAGTTCTGAATCGGGAGAAAGGATGATTACCTCAACATGGTCTGCACTACTGGCTTCCGCATCATCTTGGTAATAATCATTGTCAATAAGCCGTATGAAAAATGAGCCAAGGGAGTCAAGTCCTACCTCTGGGTCCGACTCATCAACATCTTCAGGCGGATTAGAAGACTCGGCGGTTTTCTTCTTAGCCGCTCTCTTTACGACTTTGCTTTTCGGGCGTTGAGACCTCACCGGTTTGTCTGAAGGTTTTCTCTTCCAGAAAGAGTTGTTGGCCTGTAAAAACAAACAAAGGATTATCAGAATAAAGTTAAAGCGGAAACGGGTCAATAAGGGTGGAAAAGGATAAAATTCTTACTGTTGGCGGTTTGTTGGAAGTACAAAAAGGAGCCAATCCGGTCTTGCTGCACTGAGCGATCGGTTCATCCAACATTTTCTTCACGGCTTCAGTAACTTCCTCGTCAGTCTTTTCTATCTCATTGGACTGTTGAGGGTCTTTTACGTCTCCGGTATACTCATACATCAAACCGGAGAGGCGGCTTAAGGGAAGGATACCCCATGAAACCCAGCATCGAACAAGGTCAATGCTGGTTAAACTGTTTGCTAGGAGGGCCCGGAGCTTAATGATTTGTGGTGCATAAACTTGCCGCTCTTTAGCGGTGAGCCGTGGAGGCAGTGGATGGCTATTGCTAAGCCGTTGAGCACAGTAACCCGGCAGAGGGTTTTCATCAGCAGGTGCAGTGTTCAAACAGTAAAACCAGGTTTGATTCCAGTCCTTTGGATGGCTGTGGTGGTTTGCATGAGGGAAGTCAACTTCTTTCCTTTTCTGAATTGATACGCCGCCAAGTTCAGTGTTGGGGCCGTCAGAGAATTCGGTCCGGAGGTTTAAGTGCGGGCTAATGGTACCAGGCGGATTATGATTTTCTACAAGTTAAACCACCTATGTGGGAAGCAACAGAGATGAAATTCACTAAGTGTTGCAGAAACAAGTTTCACAGATTGCAATCATTATTTTGGATCAGTGAGTGTTCAGAAAAAGGAAATAAATCTAGACCTAAAAAAAGGAGTGCAGATGAGTTCTTGAGGTCCAAGGGGATCGTTTCTTCAAAGAAAGGGGCTTACTAGTATTGAAAGGAAAGGCGAAAATAACTACCGCATCAGTTCTGTGTCGTTTTTATCAAGAAAACTCATGGTGCGGGCATTAAAGAATATGGTAATGAACTATGAAGAACATAAGCGGACTCCAAAACCCTAATGCAGATCTAGGGTGCGGGAAAGCAAATACTTACCAGTGCAGATCTATTGCGGAGGGATGCCGCGAGCTCTGGTCCGATTCAGGGTGATGCAGCGGTCGGGGACGAAGACGACGGTGCGCTCTGCGGCGGCGGCGGAGCTCGAGTGGTTGGGGTTCGCGGGAGGAAGAAGAAGAGGCAAGGGGAGAGAATGGAAAGACCCGCCGGCTTTTATTTATAAGGAGAAAGGGATAAGCGGCAGGCGCGAAAATCGAGGAGCCTGAAGCGGCAAAAGAGGGCGCGCCTGTCGCCTCGATCTTCGGGATACCATTAATGAAGAGAATCTTTTTAATCTTTTTATACAGAGATGACGCCATGATGATCCGTTGTTGTGTCCAGAGGATGACATCACGGCGGTTTAACAAAGTTTACAGGAGAAGACATCGTGGAGGGTTACAAAAAGTGTAAGAAGATGTTCACAGGGTTTTTCTAAGTATTGAAGATTGACATGAACATGTTCAAATCAATCTGGGGCCTAATGTTGGGATATAACTACTGAGTGTAAACCGCCCAGGAGGGGCCGGTTCCCCTTCAACTATATTGAAGCCCATGAAGACCCATAAGATGGCGCTTTACTAATGAATCTTAGAGGCCCGGAGCCCAAAGGCGGATTAGGGCCCATAGCTGTAAACTGCCATAGTCATGTAACTTGTATTGTAAGTTAGAAAGGAGAGACCGAGCCGGACACTTGTATGAGCCGGCCTCGGGACTCTATAAACGAGCCGGGAATCAACTCGTGTATATAAGGGGACGACCCGGCGGCGGTTCAGGGAAAAGAGACAACAACTCGAGAGCCAGGCATAGCGTGTTTTGCTCCCTGGTTATCGAGACCACAATAATCCCAACACAACTAGACATAGGCTTTCACCTTCATCAAAGGGGACGAACTAGTATAAAAATCCTCGTGTCCTTTGTCCGGTTTAACTCCTTAAGCTAACCCATCACGATGGCTCCACGACTAAGTCCTTTCACGAGGACATCTGACGTGATATTTCCACGACACCAGCGTTAAGCATGAACATTATATCTGGATCTTGTTTGATGTGAGATGGTGATTCATTTAAATCTGAGAATAATGGTTGTTCTATTTATATGAGTAATATCTTTTATGGTCATGCACCCTTGAAGAGTGGTCTATTTTTGTTGAATCTCGATTGTAGTGATACACATATTCATAATGTTGAAGACAAAAGATGCAGAGTTAATAATGATAGTGCAACTTATTCGTGGCACTGCCGTTTAGGTCATATTGGTGTAAAGCGCATGAAGAAACTCCATACTGATGGACTTTTGGAATCACTTGATTATGAATCACTTGGTACTTGCGAACCATGCCTCATGGGCAAGATGACTAAAACGCCGTTCTCCGGAACAATGGAGCGAGCTACAGATTTGTTAGAAATCATACATAATGATGTATGTGGTCTGATGAATAATGAGGTTCGCGGCGGGTATCGTTATTTTCTCACCTTCACAAACGATTTGAGCAGATATGGGTATATCTACTTAATGAAACATAAGTCTGAAACATTTGAAAAGTTCAAAGAATTTCAGAGTGAAGTTGAAAATCATCGTAACAAGAAAATAAAGTTTCTACGATCTGATCGCGGAGGAGAATATTTGAGTTATGATTTTGGTATTCATTTGAAACAATGCAGAATAGTTTCGCAACTCACGCCACCCGGAACACCACAACGTAATGGTGTGTCCGAACGTTGTAATCGTACTTTACTAGATATGGTGCGATCTATGATGTCTCTTATTGATTTACCATTATCATTTTGGGGTTATGCTTTAGAGACGGCTACATTCACGTTAAATAGGGCACCATCTAAATCCGTTGAGACGATGCCTTATGAACTATGGTTTAGCAAGAAACCAAAGTTGTCATTTCTTAAAGTTTGGGGCTGCGATGCTTATGTGAAAAATCTTCAACCTGATAAGCTCGAACCCAAATCGAAGAAATGTGTCTTCATAGGATACCCAAAAGAGACAGTTGGGTACACCATCTATCACAGATCCGAAGGCAAAACATTCGTTGCTAAGAATGGATCCTTTCTAGAGAAGGAGTTTCTCTCGAAAGAAGTGAGTGGGAGGAAAGTAGAACTTGATGAGGTAATTGTACCTGCTCCCTTATTGGAAAGTAGTTCATCGCAGAAACCGGTTCCTGTGACACCTACACCAATTAGTGAGGAAGCTAATGATATTGATCAAGAAACTTCAGATCAAGTTACTACCGAACCTCGTAGGTCAAACATAATAAGATCCACACCAGAGTGGTACGGTAATCCTATTTTGGAGGTCATGTTACTTGACCATGGCGAACCTACGAACTATGAGGAAGCGATGATGAGCCCAGATTCCGCAAAATGGCTTGAAGCCATGACATTTGAGATGGGATCCATGTATGAGAACAAAGTGTGGACTTTGGTTGACTTGCCCAATGATCGGCAAGCCATCGAGAATAAATGGATCTTCAAGAAGAAGACTGACGCTGACGCTAATGTTACTGTCTACAAAGCTCGACTTGTTGCGAAAGGTTTTTAACAAGTTCAAGGGGTTGACTATGATGAGACTTTCTCACCCGTAGCGATGCTTAGTCAGTCCGAATCATGTTAGCAATTGCCGCATTTTATGATTATGAAATTTGGCAAATGGATGTCAAAACTGCATTCCTAAATGGATTTCTGGCAGAAGAGTTGTATATGATGCAACCAAAAGGTTTTGTCGATCCGAAAGGTGCTAACAAAGTGTGCAAGCTCCAGCGATCCATTTATGGACTGGTGCAAGCCTCTTGGAGTTGGAATAAACGTTTTGATAGTGCGATCAAAGCATATGGTTTTGTATAGACTTTTGGAGAAGCCTGTATTTACAAGAAAGTGAGTGGGAGCTTTGTAGCATTTTTAATACTATATGTAGATGACATATTGTTGATTGCAAATGATATAGAATTTCTGGATAGCATAAAAGGATACTTGAATAAGAGTTTGTCAATGAAAGACCTCAGTGAAGTTGCTTACATACTGGGAATTAAAATCTATAGAGATAGATCAAGACGCTTATTTGGACTTTCACAAAGCACATACCTTGATAAAGTTTTGAAAAAGTTCAAAATGGATCAAGCAAAGAAAGGGTTCTTCCCTGTGTGACAAGGTGTGAAGTTGAGTCAGACTCAATGCCCAAACACTGCAGAAGATAGAGAGAAAATGAAAAATGTTCCCTATGCTTCAGCCATGGGCTCTATCATGTATGCAATGCTGTGCACCAGACCTGATGTGTGCCTTGCTATTAGTTTAGCAGGGAGGTACCAAAGTAATCCAGGAGTGGATCACTGCACAACGGTCAAGAACATCCTGAAATACCTGAAAAGGACTAAGGATATGTTTCTCGTTTATGGAGGTGACAAAGAGGTTGTCGTAAGTGGTTACGTCGATGCAAGCTTTGACACTGATCCGGATGACTCTAAGTCACAAACCAGATACATATTTTTATTGAATGGAGGACCTGTAAGTTGGTGCAGTTCCAAACAGAGCATCATGGCGGGATCTACGTGTGAAGCAGAGTACATTGTTGCTTCGGAAGCAGCAAATGAAGGAGTTTGGATGAAGGAGTTCATATCCGATCTAGGTGTCATACCTAGTGCATTGGGTCCAATGAAAATATTTTGTGACAATTCTGGTGCAATTGCCTTGGCAAAGGAATCCAGATTTCACAAGAGAACCAAGCACATCAAGAGACGCTTCAATTCCATCCGTCATCAAGTGTCGGAAGGGGACATAGAGATTTGCAAGATACACACGGATCTGAATGTTGCAGACCCGCTGCCTAAGCCTCTTCCACGAGCAAAACATGATCCGGACGATTCTAAATTGCAAACCAGATACGTGTTTATATTGAACGGTGGAGCTGTTAGTTGGTGCAGCTCTAAGCAAAGCATCGTGGCGGGATCTACATGTGAAGCGGAATACATACCTGATTCAGAAGAAGCAAATGAAGGAGTCTGGATGAAGGAGTTCATATCCGATCCAGATGTCATACCAAGTGCATCAGGTCCAATGAAAATCTTTTGTGACAATACTGGTGCAATTTCCTTGGCAAAGGAATCCAGATTTCACAAGAGAACCAAGCACATCAAGAGACGCTTCAATTCCATCCGTGACCAAGTCCAGGTGGGAGATATAGAGATTAGCAAGATACATATGGATCTGAATGTTGCAGACCCATTGACTAAACCTCTCTCACGAGCAAACCATGATCAGCACCAAGACTCCATGGGTGTTAGAATCATTACTGTGTAATCTAGATTATTGACTCTAGTGCAAGTGGGAGACTGAAGGAAATATGCCCTAGAGGCAATAATAAAGTTATTATTTATTTCCTTATTTCATGATAAATGTTTATTATTCATGCTAGAATTGTATTAACCGGAAACATAATACATGTGTGAATACATAGACAATATAGTGTCACTAGTATGCCTCTACTTGACTAGCTCGTTAATCAAAGATGGTTAAGGTTTCCTAACCATAGACATGAGTTGTCATTTGATAAACGGGATCACATCATTAGGAGAATGATGTAATTGACTTGACCCATTCCGTTAGCTTAGCACTTGATCATTTTAGTTTACTGCTATTGGTTTCTTCATAACTTATACATGCTCCTATGACTATGAGATTATGCAACTCTCGATTACCGGAAGAACACTTTGTGTGCTATCAAACGTCACAACGTAACTGGGTGATTATAAAGGTGCTCTACAGGTGTCTCCGATGGTACTTGTTGAGTTGGCATAGATCGAGATTAGGATTTGTCACTCCGATTGTCGGAAAGGTATCTCTGGGCCCTCTCGGTAATACACATCACTATAAGCCTTGCAAGCAATGTGACTAATGAGTTAGTTGCGGGATGATGCATTACGGAACGAGTAAACAGACTTGCCGGTAACGAGATTGAGCTAGGTATTGAGATACCGACAATCGAATCTCGGGCAAGTAACATACCGATGACAAAGGGAATAACATATGTTGTTATGCGGTTTCACCAATAAAGATGTTCGTAGAATATGTAGGATCCAATATGAGCATCCAGGTTCCGCTATTGGTTATTAACCAGGAGACGTGTCTCGGTCATGTCTACATAGTTCTCGAACCCGTAGGGTCCGCACGCTTAACGTTCGGTGACAATCGGTATTATGAGTTTATGTGTTTTGATGTACAAAAGGTAGTTCAGAGTCCTGGATATGATCACGGACATGACGAGGAGTCTCAAATGGTCGAGACATAAAGATTGATATATTGGATGACTATGTTTGGACTTCGGAAGTGTTCCGGGCAAGTTCGGGCATATACCGGAGTACTGGGGGGTTAGCGGAACCCCCCGGGGAGTATAATGGGTCTTATGGGCCTTAGTGAAGAAGAGGAGGGCGTCCAAGGCAGGACCACGCGCCCCTCCCCCTCTAGTCCGAATTAGAAAAGGAGGGGGGCGGTGCCCCCCTTTCCTTGCCCCCTCTCTCCTCCTTCCCCCTTCTCCTACTCCTACTAGGAAAGGAGGAGTCCTACTCCCGGTGGGAGTAGGACTCCCCCCTTGACGGCCCTCCTCCTGGCCAGCCGCCTCCCCCTAGCTCCTTTATATATGGGGCGGGGGGCACCCCAAGACATAGATGTTGATCATTGATCTTTAGCCGTGTGCGGTGCCCCCTCCACCATAATACACCTCAGTCATATCGTAGCGGTGCTTAGGCGAAGCCCTGCATCGGTAGCTTCATCAACACCATCATCACGCCATTGTGCTGACGGAACTCTCCCTCGAAGCTCTACTGGATCGTGAGTTCGTGGGACATCACCGAGCTGAACGTGTGCAGATCGCGGAGGTGCCGTACATTCGGTACTAGAATCGGTCGATCATGAAGACGTACGACTACATCAACCGTGTTGTCATAATGCTTCCGCTTACGGTCTACGAGAGTACGTGGACGACACTCTCCCCTCTCGTTGCTATGCATTACCATGATCTTGCGTGTACGTAGGAATTTTTTTGAAATTTCTACGTTCTCCAACACGACCACAGCAGAAGATAGAGAGAAAATGAAAGTCATTCCCTATGCTTCTGCCATAGGTTCTATCATGTATGCAATGCTGTGTACCAGACCTAATGTATGTCTTGCTATAAGCATAGCACGGAGGTACAAAAGTAATCCCGGAGTGGAGCACTGGACAGCGGTCAAGAACTTCCTGAAATACCTAAAAAGGACTAAGGATATGTTTCTCGTTTATGGAGGTGAAAATGGCTCGTCGTAAACGGTTATGTCGATGCAAGCTTTGACATTGATTCGGATGACTCTAAGTCGCAAGCCGGATACATATTTATATTGAATGGAGGTGCAGTTAGTTGGTGCAGTTCCAAACAGAGCGTCATGGTGGGATCTACGTGTGAAGTAGAGTACATTGCTGCTTCGGAAGCAGCAAATGAAGGAGTTTGGATGAAGGAGTTCATATCCGATCTAGGTGTCATACCTAGTGCATCGGGTCCAATGAAAATATTTTGTGACAATACTGGTGCAATTGCCTTGGCAAAGGAATCCAGATTTCACAAGAGAACCAAGCACATCAAGAGACGCTTCAATTCCATCCACCAGCAAGTGTCGGAAGGGGACATAGAGATTTGCAAGATACACATGGATCTGAATGTTACAGACCTGTTGACTAAGCCTCTTCCACGAGCAAAACATGATCAGCACCAAAGCTCCATGGGTGTTAGAATCATTACTATGTAATCTAGATTAATGACTCTAGTGCAAGTGGGAGACTAGAGGAAATACGCCCAAGAGGCAATAATAAAGTTATTATATATTTCCTTAATTTATGATAAATGTTTATTATTCATGCTATAATTGTATTAACCGGAAACTTAGTACATGTGTGAATACATAGACAAAACATATAGTCCCTAGTATGCCTCTACTTGACTAGCTCGTTAATCAAAGATGGTTATGTTTCCTAACCATTGACATGTGTTGTCATTTGATTAATGGGATCACATCATTAGGAGAATGATGTGATGGACATGACCCATCCGTTAGCTTAGCATTATGATCGTGTAAGTTTCATTGCTACTGCTTTCTTCATGACTTATACAAGTTCCTCAGACTATGAGATTATGCAACTCCCGAATACCGGAGGAACACTTTGTGTGCTACCAAATGTCACAACGTAAATGGGTGATTATAAAGGTGCTCTACAGGTGTCTCCGAAGGTGTTTGTTGGGTTGGCATAGATCGAGATTAGAATTTGTCACTCCGTGTTTCGGAGAGGTATCTCTGGGCCCTCTCGGTAATACTCATCACCATAAGCCTTGCAAGCATTGTGACTAATGAGTTAGTTGCGGAATGAAGTATTACGGAACGAGTAAAGAGACTTGCTGGTAACAAGATTGAACTAGGTATTTGATAACCCACAAGTATAGGGGATAATTGTAGCCTCTTTCGATAAGTAAGAGTGTCGAACCCAACGAGGAGCTAAAGGTAGAACAAATATTCTCTCAAGTCCTATCTGCCACTGATACAACTCTATGCATGCTTAGTGTTCGCTTTACCTAGAATAAGTATGAAACTAGAAGTACTTTGTAGGTGTTGTTGGATAGGTTTGCAAGATAATAAAGAGCACGTAAATATAAACTAGGGGCTGTTTAGATAAAGAAGCAATAAAGTAAATATAGCGAGTGTGGAAAAGTGGTGGTAGGAGTTGTCAAATTGTCCCTAAGCAATTGACTACGTTACTAGACCGGTAATCACTATTGCAATTCTATTTGAGGGAGAGGCATAAGCTAACATACTTTCTCTTCTTGGATCATATGCACTTTTGATTGGAACTCTAGCAAGCATCAGCAACTACTAAAGATCATTAAGGTAAAACCCAACCATAGCACTAAAGCATCAAATCCCCTTTATCCCATACGCAAACAACCTACTTACTCGGGTTTGTGCTTTTGTCACTCACGTCACCCACCATAAGAAAATCATGAACATATTGCAAACCCTACAGTGGGGATCCCTCACGCTTGCGCGACATGGAGAGTACTATAGGACAGCACCAATAATAAAACATGAAACTCAAACCAATCATAGCAATTCATCAATCACCAATAGGACAACGAAAATCTACTCAGACATCATAGGATGGCAACACATCATTGGATAATGATATGAAGCATAATGCACCATGTTCAAGTAGGGGGTACAGCGGGTTGCGGGAGAGTGGACCGCTGAATATAGATGGGGGAAGGTGATGGAGATGTTGATGAAGATGATGGAAGTGTTGGTGTAGACCACGGTGATGATGATGGCCCCCGGCGGCGTTCCGGCGCCACCGGAAGAAAGGGGGAGAGAGCCCCCCTTCTTCTTCTTCTTCCTTGACCTTCTCCCTAGATGGGAGAAGGGTTTACCCTCTGGTCCTTGGCTCCGATGGAGTGGGAGGGGCGAGAGCCCCTCCAAGATTGGATCTATCTCTCTGTCTGTCTCTATTTCTGTGCTCCTCGCTTCTGCCCTGGCACTGTTTCTTTTATATCCGGAGATCCGTAACTCTTCGATTGGATTGAAACCTTCGCCCAGATATTTTTCCAAAAATTAGCTTTCTTGCGGCAAAAGAAGAGCATCAACCGCCTTACGAGGTGCCCACGAGGGTTAGGGGCACGCCCAGGGAAGGCAGGCGCGCCCCCTGCCTCGTGGCCCCCTCGGGCACTGTCTCGCGTTGATTTTTCTTCCGGAAAATCCCAAATATTCCAAAAATATTCTCCATCCGTTTTTATCCCGTTTGGATTCCATTCGATATGGGTTTCCTGTGAAACATAAAACATACAACAAACATGAACTGGCACTGGGCACTGGATCAATATGTTAGTCCCAAAAATAATATAAAAAGTTGCCAAAAGTATATGAAAGTTGAATAATATTGGCATGGAACAATCAAAAATTATAGATACAACGGAGACGTACCAGCATCACCAAGCTTAATTCCTGCTCGTCCTCGAGTAGATAAATGATAAAAAGATAATTTTTGATGTGGAATGCTACCTAGTATAATCTTGATCATATATCTAATCATGGCATGAATATTAAGACACGAGTGATTCAAAGAAATAGTCTATCATTTGACATAAAAACAATAATACTTCGAGCATACTAATAAAGCAATCATGTCTTTTCAAAACAACAAGGCCAAATCAAGCTTATCCCTACAAAATCATATAGTTTGGCCATGCTTCATTTTTGTCACACAAAATGCTCCCATCATGCACAACCCCGATGACAAGCCGAGCAATTGGTTCATACTTTTCAACGCACTTCAGCTTTTTCAACCCTCACGCAATACATGAGCGAAAGCCATGGATATAGCACTATAGGTGGAATAGAATATGATGGTGGAGGTTTATGTGGAGAAGAAAAAAAAGGAGAAAGTCTCACATCGACGCGGCTAATCAACAGGCTATGGAGATGCCCATCAATTGACGACCATGCGAGGAGTAGGGATTGCCATGCAACGGATGCACTAAGAGCTATAAGTGTATGAAAGCTCAACAAAAGAAACTAAGTGGGTGTGCATCCAACTTGCTTGCTCATGAAGACCTAGGGCATTTGAGGAAGCCCATCGTTGGAATATACAAGCCAAGTTCTATAATGAAAAATTCCCACTAGTATATTAAAGTGCCAATATAGGAGACTCTCTATATGAAGAACATGGTGATATTCTGAAGCACTGGTGTGGTAAAAGGATAGTAACATTGCCCCCATTTTTTGGATGGGCTTCTTTGGCCCCCTTTTTTTATTTAGGCTTTTTGGCCTCTCTTTTTTTCATGGGGCAATGCTCTATAATGATGATCATCACACTTTTATTTACTTACAACTCAATATTACAACTCGATATTAGAACAAATATATGACTCTATATGAATGCTTCCGGTGGTGTACCAGGATGTGCAATGATCTAGCGTAGCAATGACATAAAAAATGGACAAGCCATGAAAACATCATGCTAGCTATCTTACGATCATGCAAAGCAATATGACAATGAATGCTCAAGTCATGTATGATGATGATGGAAGTTGCATGGCAATATATATCAGAATGTCTATGGAAATGCCATGATAGGTAGGTATAGTGGCTGTTTTGAGGAAGATATAAGGAGGCTTATGTGTGATAGAGTGTATCGTATCATGGGGTTTGGATGCACCGGCGAAGTTTGCACCAACTCTCGAGGTGAGAAAGGGCAATGCACGGTACCGAAGAGGCTAGTAATGATGGAAGGGTGAGAGTGCGTATAATCCATGGACTCACATTAGTCATAAAGAACTCATATACTTATTGCAAAAGTTTTTTAGCCCTCGAAGCAAAGTACTACTATGCATGCCCCTAGGGGGATAGATTGGTAGGAAAATACCATCGCTCGTCCCCGACCGCCACTCATAAGAAAGACAATGAAAGAAACACCTCATGCTTCAAATTTGTCACACAACGATTACCATACATGCATGCTACGGGACTTGCAAACCTCAACACAAGTGTTTCTACAATCCACAACTACCCACTAGCATGACTCTAATATCACCATTTTTATATTGCAAAACTATTGCAAGGAATCAAACATATCATATTCAGCGATCTACAAGTTTATGTAGGATTTTATGACTAACCATGTGAATAACCAATTCCTGTCATCTCTCTTAATAGATATAAGTGAAGCAAGGGAGTTTAATTATTTCTATAAAAGATATGTCCACACTCTAACAAATTTAAGTGAAGCTAAAGAGCATTCTACAAATGGTGGTTTTTTATGTGAAGAGAAATAGGCAATCCAAACTTTAAATGATATAAGTGAAGCACATGAAGCATTCTATAAAGCCATACTCAAAAGATTTAAGTGAAGTGCAATGAGCATTCTATAAATCAACCAAGGACTATCTCATACCAGCATGGTTCATAAAAGGAAAGTGAAAACAAAATGCAAAAGATGCTCCAAGACTTGCACATATCGCATGAACGAAACGAATCCGAAAACATACCGATACTTGTTGAAGAAAGAGGGGATGCTTTCCGGGGCATCCCAAGCTTAGACGCTTGAGTCTCCTTGAATATTTACTTGGGGTTCCTTGGGCATCCCCAAGCTTTAGCTCTTGCCTCTCTTCCTTTTCCTCATATCGAGACCTCCTCGATCAAACACTTCATCCACACAAAACTTCAACAGAAAACTCGGTAAGATCCGTTAGTATAATAAAGCAAATCACTACTCTAGGTACTATTGCAAACCAATTCATATTTTGTTTTTGCATTGTGTCTACTGTAATATAGCTTTTCCATGGCTTAATCCACTGATAGAAATTGATAGTTTCATCAAAACAAGTAAACTATGCATCAAAAACAGAATCTGTCAAAAACAGAAAAGTCTGTAGCAATCTGAACATTCACCATACTTATGGTACCCAAACAATTCTACCAAAATTAGTAAGAATACAAAATTTGTACAGTAAGACAGTGCAAAAATAATCAGAACCGTTTGACGTTCCAGTTAAAAATGTAAAAGCGCGCACTACAGCCAAAGTTTCTGTCCTGCACCGTACAAACCAACAAGCATAGTAAACATCCTAAAGGCAAACCTTAGCACATTATTTTTATAATAAAATGGAATTGTACAAGGGGATAATTATTTTTGTTGAAATGTTTCTGTAATTAAGATTCACAAAGTTTCCGTGAGCATGAACAAAGTTCAAGGAGCTCTCCCACTTTAACAATGCTTGTCTCTCTCACTTTCACTTTCCTTTTTGAAAAGTTTTGGGTTCCCCTCTTTATTTTTTTTGTTTTTGAACTATATGAAATCACTCAACAGAAATAAATGACTCTCTAAAACTTCCGGGTTGTCTCCCTGGCAGCGCTTTCTTTAAAGCCATTAAGCTAGGCATATAGTGCTCAAGTAATGGATCCACCCGGATCCCAAGGTATATCAAAGACAATTTTAATTAACAATTATTTGTAATTTAATACTGAGCACAATGTAACATATATCAAGCAACAACGAAGTCTAACTCTCTTCCTATTCATCAGCATGTCATAATAGAACAATTCATGCACACCAAGTAAACGCCAATGCATAGTATAAGCAGTTTCTTGCAATTTCATTGTATGGGAAACATAGAGAGGTCGAGATATAGTTCCTCTCTCATAATAATTGCAAGTAGGAGCAGCAAGCACATGCATATCACATTCATCAAAATTATCATGTGCAATGGTAAAAGGCAACCCATCAATATAATCCTTAATAAGGGCAAACTTCTCCGATATAGTGTAGTTTGGAGAATTCAAAGAGATAATAGGACTGTCATGCGTGGGTGCAATAGCAACAATTTCATGTTTAACATAAGGAACTATAGCAAGTTCATCTCCATAAGCATAATTCATATTGGCATCTTGGCCACAAGCATAGCATGCATCATCAAAAAGGGATATTCCAAGAGAATCAACGGCATCATAACAATCATCATAGCAATCATCCTTCGATAAGCACGAAGAGGAATTAAACAATGTATGAGTTGAAGAGTTACTCTCATTAGAAGGTGGGCACGGGTAGCTAATCCGATCTTCCTCCTTTTGTTCTTCGCTCTCCTCATCGTCTTTTTCATCCAATGAGCTCACAGTTTCATCAATTTCTTCTTCCATAGCTTCCTGCAAAATATCAGTCTCTTCTTGGACAGCGGAGACTTTCTCAATAAATGCATCAATATTGGAATTGTATTCATAATTTTCATAGCAATATCTAAGTATAGCAAAAAAATTAGGTCTGTAAACTGAATCATCAAAATTGTCAACCTCTTTAAACACAGATTCAATCTCATAAGCACCCTAATACCTCTCCAACGTATCTATAATTTATGAAGCATTTATGCTATTTTATTATCTGTTTTGAATGATTATGGGCTTTATTATACACTTATATATTACTTTTGGGACTAACCTATTAACCGGAGGCCTAGCCCATATTGCTGTTTTATTGCCTGTTTCAGTATTTCGAAGAAAATGAATATCAAACGGAGTCCAAACGGAATGAAACCTTCGGCATCGTGATTTTTTTGAAGAATATCATCCGGGAGACTTGGAGTTCATGTCAGAAGATCCTCGAGGAGGCCACGA
>NC_041383.1:129045876-129097084 GCF_002162155.2 Triticum dicoccoides | reverse complement strand
CCCCCCTACTGGGCGCGCCCCCCTATCTCATGGGCTCCTCGAGCACCTCCCGGCCGACTTCTTTCTCCTATATAGTCCCACGTACCCTAAAAACATCCACGAAGAAGATAGATTAGGAGTTCCGCCGCCGCAAGCCTCTGTAGCCACCAAAAACCTCTTGGGAGCCCGTTCCGGCACCCTGCCGGAGGGGGGATCCCTCACCGGTGGCCATCTTCATCATCCCGGCGCTATCCATGACGAGGAGGGAATAGTTCACCCTCGAGGCTGAGGGTATGTACCAGTAGCTATGTGTTTGATCTCTCTCTCTCTCGTGTTCTCTCTCAAGTTCCCTTATGGAACGATCTTGATGTATCCCGAGCTTTGCTATTATAGTTGGATCTTATGATGTTTCTCCCCCTCTACTCTCTTGTAATGGATTGAGTTTTCCCTTTGAAGTTATCTTATTGGATTGAGTCTTTAATGATTTGAGAACACTTGATGTATGTCTTGCCGTGCTTATCTGTGGTGACAATGGGATATCATGTGCCACTTGATGTATATTTTGGTGACAAACTTGTGGGTTCCTCCCATGAACCTAAGCATAAGGGTTGTCACGCGTTTTCGTCTTGAATCTCCGGTAGAAACTTTGGGGCACTTTTTGAAGTACTTTGCGTTGGTTGAATAGATGAATCTAAGATTGTATGATGCATCTCGTATAATCATGCCCACGGATACTTGAGATGACAATGGAGTATCTAGGTGAAATTAGGGTTTTGGTTGATTTGTGTCTTAAGGTGTTATTCTAGTACGAACTCTTGAATAGATTGATCCGAAAGAATAACTTTGAGGTGGTTTCATACCCTACCATAATCTCTTCGTTTGTTCTCTGCTATTAGTGTCTTTGGAGTGACTCTTTGTTGCATGTTGAGGGATTGTTATATGATCTATCTATGTTATTATTGTTGAGAGAACTTGCACTAGTGAAAGTATGAACCTTAGGCCTTGTTTCCTACCATTGCAATACCGTTTACGCTCACTTTTATCGCTTGCTACCTTGCTGTTTTTATAATTTCAGATTACAAATACCTTTATCTACTATCCATATTGCACTTGTATCACCATCTCTTCGCCGAACTAGTGCACCTATACAATTTACCATTGTATTGGGTGTGTTGGGGACACAAGAGACTCTTTGTTATTTGGTTGCAGGGTTGTTTGAGAGAGACCATCTTCATCCTACGCCTCCCAAGGATTGATAAACCTTAGTTCATCCACTTGAGGGAAATTTGCTACTGTCCTACAAACCTGTGCACTTGCAGGCCCAACAACGTCTACAAGAAGGAGGTTGTGTAGTAGACCTCAAGCTCTTTTCTGGCGTCGTTGTTGGGGAGGCTAGGTAAGCGGCACTCACGCCCCGTCAACTAAGCTCTTTTCTGGCGCCGTTACCGGGGAGGTGAGTGCTTGAAGGTATATCTTTAGATCTTGCAATAGAATATTTTTGTTTCTTGTTTTATCACTAGTTTAGTTTATAAAAGAAAATTACAAAAAAATCGAATTGAGTTTGTCTCACACGCTTCGTCTTTTTAATATCTTTCGTGAGTTTGATGAAAAGGAAAAATGTGCTCAAGTGCTAGAAGAAGAATTACATAGAATGCTTGGCATAAAATATGTAGGTGACAAGGTCAAAAAAATATGAAACTAGAAGTACTTTGTAGGTGTTGTTGGATAGGTTTGCAAGATAATAAAGAGCATCTAAATATAAACTAGGGGCTGTTTAGATAAATAAGCAATAAAGTAAATATAGCGAGTGTGGAAAAGTGGTGGTAGGAGTTGTGAAATTGTCCCTAAGCAATTGACTATGTTACTAGGCCGGTAATCACTATTGCAATTCTATCTGAGGGAGAGGCATAAGATAACATACTTTCTCTTCTTGGATCATATGCACTTATGATTGGAACTCTAGCAAGCATCAGCAACTACTAAAGATCATTAAGGTAAAACCCAACCATAGCATTAAAGCATCATGTCCCCTTTATCCCATACGCAAACAACCTACTTACTCGGGTCTGTGCTTCTGTCACTCACGCCACCCACCATAAGCAAATCATGAACCTATTGCAACCCTACAGCGGGGATCCCTCACGCTTGCGCGACACGGAGAGCACTATAGGACAGCACCAATAATAAAACATGCAACTCAAACCAATCATAGCAATTCATCAATCACCGATAGGATAACGAAAATCTACTCAGACATCATAGGATGGCAACACATCATTGGATAATAATATGAAGCATAAAGCACCATGTTCAAGTAGAGGGTACAGCGGGTTGCGGGAGAGTGGACCGCTGAAGATAGATGGGGGAAGGTGATGGAGATGTTGATGAAGATAATGGAAGTGTTGGTGTAGATCGCGGTGATGATGATGGCCCCCGGCGGCGTTCCGACGCCACCGGAAGCAAGGGGAGAGACCCCCCTTCTTCTTCTCCTTCCTTGACCTTCTCCCTACATGGGAGAAGGGTTTCCCCTCTGGTCCTTGGCTCCCATGGCGTGGGAGGTGCGAGAGCCCCTCCAAGATTGGATCTATCTCTCTATCTCTATCTGTTTCTGCGCTCCTCGCTTCTGCCCTGGCACTATTTCTTTTATATCCGGAGACCTGTAACTCCGATTGGATTGAAACCTTCGCCCAGATATTTTTCCAAAAATTAGCTTTCTTGCGGCAAAACAAGAGCATCAACCGCCTTACGGGGTGCCCACGAGGGTCAGGGGCGCGCCCAGGGAAGGCAGGCGCGCCCCCTGCCTCGTGGCCCCCTCGGGCATCGTCTCGCGTTGATTTTTCTTCCGGAAAATTCCAAATATTCCAAAAATATTCTCCGTCCGTTTGAATTCTGTTTGATATGGGTTTCCTGCGAAACATAAAACATGCAACAAACAGGAACTGGCACTAGGCACTGGATCAATATGTTAGTCCCAAAAATAATATAAAAAGTTTCCAAAAGTATATGAAAGTTGAATAATATTGGCATGGAACAATCCAAAATTATAGATACGATGGAGACGTATCAGTATTGAGATACCGACGATCGAATCTCGGGCAAGTAACATACCGATGACAAAGGGAACAACGTATCTTGTTATGCGGTTTGACCGATAAAAATCTTCGTAGAATATGTATGAACCAATATGAGCATCCAGGTTTCGCTATTGGTTATTGACCGGAGACGTGTCTCGGTCATGTCTACATAGTTCTCGAACTCGTATGGTTCGCACGCTTAACGTTCGATGACGATTGGTATTATGAGTTTATGTGATATGATGTACCGAAGATTGTTTGGAGTCTCGGATATGATCACAAACATGACGAGGAGTCTCAAAATGGCTGAGACATAAAGATTGATATATTGGATGACTATATTCGGACACCGGAAGTGTTCCGGAGAGTTTCGGATGAAACCGGAGTGCCGGAGGGTTACTGGAACCCTCGGGGGAACTAATGGGCCTTGATGGGCCCTAGTGGAGAGAGAGAGGGGCCGGCCAGGGTAGGCCGCGTGCCCCCTCCCCTTGAGTCCGAATAGGACACGGAAGGGGGGTGGTGCCCCCCTTGCCTTCCCCCTCTCCCTCTCCTTCCTCCCCCCTCTCTCCCTTTAGGTGGAAACCTACTAGGACTTGGAGTCCTAGTAGGATTCGCCTATTGGGGGCGCGCCCTTGGAGGGCTGGCCGGCCTCCCCCTTGCTCCTTTATATACGGGGACAGGGGGGCACCCTAGAAGACACAAGTTGATTGTTTAGCCATGTGTGGTGCCCCCCTCCACAGTTACACACCTCGGTCATTTCATCATAGTGCTTAGGCGAAACCCTATGCTGGTAATTAAATTTATCATCACCGTCACCACGCCATCGTGCTGACAAAACTCTTCCTCGACCTCAGCTGGATCTAGAGTTCACGGGACGTCACCAAGATGAACGTGTGCAGATCGCGGAGGTGTCGTACCTTCGATGCTAGGATCGGTCGGATCGTGAAGACGTACGATTACATCAACCGCATTGTCATAACTCTTCCGCTTTAGGTCTATGAGGGTACGTGGACACACTCTCCCCTCTTGTTGATATGCATCACCTAGATAGGTCTTGCTGATCGTAGGAATTTTTTTGAAATTACCGCATTCCCCAATAGGTAGTACCACTTGGAGCGGGCGGTAGTACCACTCTGGGGCCATTCAATCACAGGAGCTTGTCGGGTTCGATGGTAGGAGGGCGGATGTCGGGCGGTAGTGCCGCTTGGATGGACTCGGCAGTAGTACCGCTTGGTTTGGGCGGTAGTACCGCCCGTTCCGGACTGGCGGGTCCTCTTCATGCTCTCGATGTCCTTCTTGCACTGTAGCTTCTCGTAGGTCAGTTCCTTGGTACTTAAGCGCACAAAGAATCTCCGTTTGAGGTAGTAGCCATGTCTCAAGTGGGTCAAAGGAGAGCTCAGCAAGGAGAGAGTTAACCTCGTTTTTGATAGCTCTCACACAAGCTCTTGTCATTGGTCCAAGTGGTGTCGTGGGAGATGTAGATACGTCCATGGGGATGATCGTGGGATGCTCCGCATCATCTCCCCCCCCCCTTGGGAAAGATCCAACCTCGGATCGAAAGCCTCATCACCATGGTAGGGAGATAGATCCTTGATGTTGAAGATGTCGCTCGCGTTGTACTTGTCGCATGGGAGGTCAATCTTGTATGCATTGTTGTTGTAGCGTGCTAGCACCTTGAATGGTCCGTCGGCTCAAGGTAGAAGCTTGGACTTGCATTCGTTGGGGAAGCGTTCCTTGTGAAGGTGTAGCCACACTAGATCTCCGATGTTAAATATCATGGGTTGCTTGTTGATGTTGAGCTTGGTCGCAAGTCATTTTACTTGGCGCTCGATGGTGTGCCTTGTATCTTCGTGCATCTTCTTGAGGTAGTTCACTCGGGCACTCGTGTCTATGTTGATGCGCTCTTGTAGTGGTAGAGGAAGAATGTCCAATGGGGACAACGGGTTGAAACCGTAGACAATCTCGAAGGGAGACTTGCCGGTAGTCGAATGCCTTGCGCGGTTGTAGGTGTACTCGGTGATGGGTAGGCACTCCTCCCACTCCTTGATGTTCTTCTTGATCAACACGCATAGTAGAGTGGAGAGTGTGCGATTCGTCGCCTCCGTTTGTCTGCCGGTTTGAGGGTGGTATGTGAAGGAAATATGCCCTAGAGGCAATAATAAAGTTATTATTTATTTCCTCATATCATGATAAATGTTTATTATTCATGCTAGAATTGTATTAACCGGAAACATGATACATGTGTGAATACATAGACAAACATATAGTCACTAGTATGCCTCTACTTGACTAGCTCATTAATCAAAGATGGTTATGTTTCCTAACCATAGACATGTGTTGTCATTTGATTAATGGGATCACATCATTAGGAGAATGATGTGATTGACATGACCCATTCTGTTAGCCTAGCACTTGATCGTTTAGTATATTGCTATTGCTTTCTTCATGACTTATACATGTTCCTGTAACTATGAGATTATGCAACTCCCGTTTACCGGAGGAACACTTTGGGTGCTACCAAACGTCACAACATAATTAGGTGATTATAAAGGAGTACTACAGGTGTCTCCAAAGGTACATGTTGGGTTGGTGTATTTCGAGATTAGGTTTTGTCACTGCAATTGTCGGAGAGGTATCTCTGGGCCCTCTCGGTAATGCACATCACTATAAGCCTTGCAAGCAATGTAGCTAATGAGTTAGTTACGGAATGATGCATTACGTAACGAGTAAAGAGACTTGTCGGTAATGAGATTGAACTAGGTATTGGATACCGACGATCGAATCTCGGGCAAGTAACATACCGATGACAAAGGGAACAAAGTATGTTGTTATGCGGTTTGATCGATAAAGATCTTCATAGAATATGTAAAAGCCAATATGGGCATCCAGGTTCTGCTATTGGTTATTGACCAAGAATAGTTCTAGGTCATGTCTACATAGTTCTCGAACCCGTAGGGTCCGCACGCTTAAGGTTTCGATGACAGTTATATTATAAGTTTATGAGTTTTGATGTACCGAAGGAGTTCGGAGTCCCGGATGAGATCGGGGACATGACGAGGAGTCTCGAAATGGTCGAGACGTAAAGATCGATGTATTGGACGACTATATTCGGAGTTCGGAAAGGTTCCGAGTGATTCGGGTATTTTTCGGAGTACTGGAGAGTTACGGGAATTCGCCGGGGAGTATATGGGCCTTATTGGGCCATACGGGAATAGAGGAGAGAGGCCAAAAGGAAGGAGGCCTGCGCCCCCCCTCTGGTCCGAATTGGACAAGGGGCGCAGCCCCCCTTTCCTTCTTCCTCTCCCCCTCTTTCCCCCTCTCCTCCAACAAGGGAGGTGGAATCCTACTAGGACTAGGGAGTCCTAGTAGGACTCCACACTTGGCGCGCCCCCTCCTAGGGCCGGCCTCCTCCCCCCTTGCTCCTTTATATACGGGGGCAGGGGGCACCCCATGACACACAAGTTTATCTACGTGATCATTCCTTAGCCGTGTGCGGTGCCCCCCTCCACCATATTCCACCTCGGTCATATATATCGTCGCGGAGTTTAGGCGAAGCCCTGCGCCGGTAGAACATCATCATCGTCACCACACCGTCGTGCTGACGAAACTCATCCCCGACACTTTGCTGGATCGGAGTCCGGGGATCGTCATCGAGCTGAACGTGTGCTGAACTCGGAGGTGCCGTACATTCGGTACTTGGATCGGTCGGATCGTGAAGACATACGACTACATCAACCGCGTTGTCATAACGCTTCCGCTTACGGTCTACGAGGGTACGTGGACATTACTCTCCCCTCTTGTTGCTATGCATCACCATGATCTTGCGTGTGCGTAGGAAATTTTTTGAAATTACTATGTTCCCCAACAGTATGCCGAAGAGAACAAGAGCTTGATTCTGAGCTTGGCGCATAAGTTCTTCCAAAAGTAGCTTACGAACTTGATGGCGCGGTCCGAGACTATCATCTTTGGCACTCCATGTAGGCGCAAGATTTCCCTACAAAAAAGATTTGCAATATGTGAAGCATCGTCTATCTTTTTGCATGGGATAAAATGAGCCATCTTATAGAATTGATCCACAACAACAAACACAGAATCTTTGCCATTTCTAGTTCTAGGCAAACCAAGCACAAAATCCATGCTAATATCTTCCCATGGATGATATGGAATTGGAAGGGGCATGTAAAGACTATGGGATTGAGCTTTTGACTTAGCTTTGCGACATGTAGAGCATCGGTTGGTGAAGCATGAGACATCGCGGAACATCTTGGGCCAAAAGTAGTTCTTAAAGAGCGTAGCAAATGTCTTGTCGCGTCCAAAGTATCCCATTAGTCCTCCTCCAGGTGATTCTTGCAAAAGTAACAAATGAAGAGAAGACTCGGGGATGCAAAGTCTGTTAGCTCTCATAAGATAACCATCCTTAATGTAATAGCGTTCCCAAGATGTTTTCGTCAAACACTTGGCATAAGGGATAGCAAAAGTAGAATCATGCACATACAAGTCTTTAATGTGCTCAAAACTAATGACATTCAATTCAAGTTTGGTGACAAGCATGCATATGCGGGAAAGAGCATCAGCCACAACATTGTCCTTGCATTTGATATATTTGATGACATAAGGAAATGGCTCAATGAACTCACTCCACTTAGCATGACGCTTGTTCAACTTAGTTTGACCCTTAAGGTTTTTAAGCGTTTCATGGTCGGTATGACAAATTCATGAGGGCAAAGGTAATGTTCCCATTCATGCAAAACTCGCACTAAAGCATATAGCTCTTTATCATAGATGGGATAATTGAGTTGCGCTCCGGAAAGTTTTTCACTAAAATAAGCTATGGGGCGCTTCTCTTGCATTAACACACCTCCTATGCCATTACTACTAGCATCGCAATGAATTTCAAAAGGTTTTTCAAAGTTGGGTAATACAAGCACGGGAGCATGAGTAAGCAAATTCTTAAGCTCATTAAATGTGGTATCTTGGGATGGTCCCCAAACAAATGGCGCATTTTTCTTACTCAAAGCATGCAAAGGTGAAGCAATGGTGCTAAAATTCTTCACAAATCTACGATAGCAACCGGCTAAACCAAGAAAACTACACACTTGTTGCAAGTTGGTTGGTTGGGGCCAAGTTTTAATAGCGTTGATCTTAGATTCATCTACATGAACACCCTTAGAAGACACAACGAAACCCAAGAAAACAAGCTTATCAACACCAAAAAGGCATTTGTCCATATTAGCATAAAGGCGCTCTTTCCTAAGGGTTTGCAACACGGTTCTAAGATGGGTGACATGATCTTTGAGGGATTTGCTAAAGACAAGAATATCATCAAAATAGACCACAACAAATACACCAATATAGGGTCGAAGAACAAAATGCATGACTCGCATGAAAGTATCGGGTGCTTCGGATAAGCCCATTGGCATAACAAGCCATTCATATAAGCCAAATTTGGTCTCAAGTGCGGTTTTCCATTCATCACCTTCTTGGATGCGCATTTGATAGTAGCCACTCTTAAGATCAATCTTAGAGAAGATGGTGGCTCCGATAAGCTCATCTAGCATATCATCTAAGCATGGAATACTGTAATGATATTGCACGATAATAGCATTGATAGGGAAGACAATGGGAACACATGTGAAATGTACCATCTTTCTTGGGAACAAGGATTACCGGTACGGCACAAGGACTCAAACTTTCACGTACATGACAGTTGTCGATGAGTTGTTGTACTTGCCATTGGATCTCCTTAGTTTCCTCGGGGTTGACTCGGTAGGGAGCCTTGTTAGGTAGAGGTGCTCCGGGGATGAGGTCGATTCGGTGTTCGATACCTTTTAGTGGAGGTAGACCCGGAGGTAGCTCATCAGGGAAAACGTCTTGGAATTCCTGCAAGAGAGAAGACAACACTAAAGGTAGATTGTGAGAGGTGTTAGTTTTTGGTGCCTCATCCTTGCACAAAAGGACATAGTGCATAACACTTGATGGGTTCTCACACACTTCTCTCATCTCACTTTTGGTGGAAAATAGAACTAAGTTCTTCTTATCGCTCATCATGGAGGCACTCAATTTTGGCTTGTGGCGGTCACTCTCTTTGTGGTGGTTCGCTCACTCAGTATTCTCACCATGATGGGTGGCTTGCTTGTCGGCGATCACTTGACTTGGAGACATAGGCCATAGCACGTACTCATTTCCTTTCATCTTGAAGCTATAGTGATTTGTACGCCCGTTGTGGATGGCGCCTCTGTAACGCCCCGAGACCGACGCTCCAGAAGACTTCCAGCTATTCCGAGTTTCGCAGTGTGTTTTATTTGCTTGTTGCATTGCATCATGTCATCTCTTGCATTGCATCATGTCATCATGCCATCATATCATTAATTTTTAAAACCTCAACTAAATAAATTGTATGGATTTTTCGATCCATTTAAATCGAGGGACTCACATGGTGACTTCTCTTTATAACATATCCTCCAATATTAGGGAGCTATATTAAATATTTCTTTATTTCGGAAATCACCAAAACACACTTACAAAATAATTTCATTCCTTTTCTGCTTCAAGTTTGGTCTCCAACCTTGCCAATATTTATTTCATCATTTTCCGGAGCTCCACCAAAAGTCTGAACATTTTTGGACCTTCCTTTCATCAAGTCCTAGTTCAAACCCATTTGAATTTCAAATGAGTTTAAATTTAAATCTTTCGGTCATGCCCACTTCTATTTTTTCTGGATCGAGCTCATTTTTGTGAGTCCGGAAAAATTATCCACATGCCCAAATTCTTGTCCACTCATTTCTTTTCTCTCCTTTTCTTTCTTTGCTTTTCTGTTTTTAGAAGAGTTTTGAAAAGAGAGGGAGTGGAGAGCCCAGCCGCCTCCCTCTTCGCTGGGCCGGCCTCCTAGGCCCACCAACCCTCCAGAAGCCCAGCCGCACCGATAACCAACCCTAGCTCTGTCCCTCGATCCCTCTCTTCCCCTCGAACCCTTCCTCCAGCGCCGCCATCTCCCTCGCTCATCCCGATCCCCATCTCACTCTCTCCCTCTCGATCCCGCGTGCCTCCCTCTGCAGCACCAGGCCGCGACCGCGCCTCCTCCTCGCCAAATCCTCGTCGCCCGAGTGCTCGAGGAGAGGAGCCCCTCGAGCACCCGCGCCCGCATCCGTCGTCCGCCGCCGCCTGGCCTGTTCGTCCGCCTCCTCGCGCGACCACAGCGCCTCACCGGACCCGGGGAGCACTGCCGTCGCCTACAGTCGCCGGTGCCCACAGCTCCTCGCCGGACCCGGTCCCGGTCCCCGTGCCCTCCTCCCTCTCCGTGCGGCTCCCTCCCCGCACCTCTGCTTCGCGCCTCCCGAGCAGTGCCGGGATGCTCTTCCTCCCGCTGCGTCCAGGAGCGCCACCACCAGCTCTCCGCGCCGCGCCGTCCTTCCTCGCTGCCGGCATCCAGCCTCCCCGTGCTCGACCCCAGCCTTCTCTGCTTTGCCTTCTCGCCGGAGATTGCGTCCATGTCGTCTTCTTCACCTCCTGCCTGAGACCCACCTTCGGCCTCGCCATGGTTCGCATGTACCAGCTCCGTCCGACAAGGACGTCGCCCGCTGCCTTTCCTGTCGTTGCCAAGACTAGTGAACACAGGGACACAAGACCGCCTCTATGGTTTCCTGTCGACAAGTACGTTCTTCAAGCCTGGCAAGTACCTGGACGCCCGATGCCTAGAACGCCTACCGTCGACCCCGTGGATTCGCCAAGTACCACGACCATCGCGTTCCGTTTCTTCACTGTCAAGGCTGAGAGGACGCCAAGTACCATGAAGACGAGGACCCATGTACAACTACCGTCGACCTGAACATCTACAAAAACGTGTACAACTACCGTCGCCACGTGAACAACTACTTCCGACGACGTCCCGTGAATGCCTACTTCCTCTACACCGCTCCAAATGCGAACCGTCTCGTTTGAACGCTTCGAAGGTATAACCCGAAACGACCGCCGTGGACCGAATGCATGTTGTCTGAGATGTACCATATGTTTGCATCGTGCCCGTTTGTTTCGTGCACGTTCCTCCTTGTTTGCCATGCCGTCGACCTGTGGGACACCCGGAATCCGGGATCACCCCACCATCCATGCACGCATCCGCACGCCTCCTTTTGCACCGGTATCTCCGTGAGCTACCGGAACCGATATGTTGCCGTGGCATCATTTTCGGATATGTTGCCGTGGCACCATTTTTGTTTCGCCACCGTGGCACCCTTTTTCGTTCCGCCATGGTGACAAATGCTTCATAACATGCTCATGTCAACATTTTCATAAAAATTGCATAAAACTTGTATAGGTCATCCGCATCATGATAACAACAATTAAAATGTTTAATATTGTGTTTGCATTAAGCTGCTAAATGACATGGGGATTCTCCGGAATTGTTGTTTGTGTTTCCGGCCTCATTTAAACTTGCCTAAATATGTAGTTTAATTATGTTTCACCCCTTGCCATGTTTAACCACACTTAATATTGTTGTGTTCCTTAACGAGAGAGAACTAAATAATTGATGTGGTGTTTTGTCAATATGCAACTCGTTGCATATTGAGCTCCACTTAACTTGTAGTATTGTTTGTTGCACTTTGCCATGCCATGCCTCATTAAACCGGACATGTATCATACTTGTTTGTGCATCATGACTTGTTTATGCTTGTGTGTTTACTATGTTGTTTGCTTCTTTCCGGGTTGCTTCTCTCGTTAGCTTCGGTTTCGTTCCGGAGTTGTGAGGATTCGTTCGTCTACGTCTGTTTGTCTTCTTCATGGACGCGTTCTTCTTCCTTGCGGGATTTCAGGCAAGATGATCATACCCTCGAAATCACTACTATCTTTGCTATGCTAGTTTGCTCGCTCTTTTGCCATGCCAATGCTACGATGCCTACCATTTGCTTGTCAGCCTCCCAAATTGCCATGTCAAACCTCTAACCCACCATGTCCTAGCAAACCGTTGATTGGCTATGTTACCGCTTTGCTCAGCCCCTCTTATAGCGTTGTTAGTTGCAGGTGAAGATTGAAGTTTGTTCCTTGTTGGAACATGGAGATGTTGTTCCTTGTTGGAACATGGAGATGTTGTTCCTTGTTGGAACATGTTTACTTGTTGGGATATCACAATATATCTTATTTAATTAATGCATCTATATACTTGGTAAAGGGTGGAAGGCTCGGCCTTATGCCTGGTGTTTTGTTCCACTCTTGCCGCCCTAGTTTCCGTCATATCGGTGTTATGTTCCCGGATTTTGCATTCCTTACACGGTTGGGCTATAATGGGAAACCCTTGACAGTTCGCCTTAAGTAAAGCTCTTCCAGCAATGCCCAACATTGGTTTTACCATTTGCACTAACAACCTCCCACCTTCCCTTGGGTTCTGCAGACTCAAGGGTCATCTTTATTCTAACCCCCCCGGGCCAGTGCTCCTCTGAGTGTTGGTCCGAACTAGAGCCCTGTGCAGCGCCCCCTCGGGGAAACTCGAGGTTTGGTTTTAGTTGTACGGATTGCTCATCTGAGTGTGCCCTGAGAAAGAGATATGTGCAGCTCCTATCGGGATTTGTCGGCACATTCGGGCGGTGTTGCTGGTTTAGTTTTACCCTGTCGAAATGTCTTGTTGTACCGGGATACCGAGTCTGATCGGAACGTCTCGGGTGGAGGTCTATTCCTTCGTTGACCGTGAGAGCTTGTGATGGGCTAAGTTGGGACACCCCTGCAGGGTATTATCTTTCGAAAGTCGTGCCCGCGGTTATGGGCAGATGGGAATTTGTTAACGTCCGGTTGTAGAAAACCCGAAGTTGACCTTATTTAAAATACATCAACCGCGTGTGTAACCGTGATGGTCTCTTCTCGGCGGAGTCCAGGAAGTGAACACGGTGTTGGAGTTATGCTTGACGTAGGTTGCTATAGGATCACTTCTTGATCATACTTTTATCGACCGTGCTTTGCCCTCTCTTCTCGCTCTCTTTTGCGATTGTAGCCACCATATATGCTAGTCGCTTGCTGCAACTCCACCTCATTACTCCATCCTTCCTATAAGCTTAAATAGTCTTGATCTCGCGGGTGCGAGATTGCTGAGTCCCCGTGGCTCACAGATACTTCCAAAACCAGTTTGCAGGTGCCTATGTTACCGAACAGGTGACGCAACCAAGCTCAAGGAGGAGCTCGATGAAGATCTTGCCCTTCGTGTTGTTTCGTTCTAGTTGATCAGTAGTGGAGCCCAGTTGGGGTCGATCGGGGACCTTTGTTGCATTTGGGGTTCTTCTTTTATTTTGGTTCCGTAGTCGGACCTTGATTGTATCTGGATGATGTAATGCTTTATTCATGTAATTGTGTGAAGTGGCGATTGTAAGCCAACTATGTATCTCTTTCCCTTATGTATTACATGGGTTGTGTGAAGATTACCTCACTTGCGACATTGCTTTCAATGCGGTTATGCCTCTAAGTCGTGCTTCGACACGTGGGAGATATAGCCGCATCGAGGGCGTTACAAGTTGGTAATCAGAGCCTTCCCCGACCTTAGGAGCCCCATTGCTTGATCGTTTTTAGCGGCCGAGTTGTGTCTAGAAAAATATTTTGAGTCATTTAGGATTATATATATCGGAGAGTTAGGAATTCTTTTTACTCCCCAGTCTCTTCATCGCTCTGGTAAGGCATCCTGACGTAGAGTTTTGACTCTTCTCTTCTCAAATTTCACTATAAAAAAATTTTAGGATCACGCGGGTATCTTGGAATCGTTCCGATGGTTTTATGATGAGAACATTGTCTTGGTGCCTCCTGTCAGGGGTTTAGTGGAAGTGTCCCGGGGAGTTGAGCTCTGAGGTGTTGTCGTCATAATTTTATCGTTGCAGTTCTAGAATACCTGAGTTTAGTACGCCGACATCGAAAATCTCTTTTATGCAGTTGTTGGTGAGATAACCCCGATAACCCAGTACTGAGGTGAGTACGGGAGTATTGCCATAACTTGTATAACGGATGCTTTTCGAAGGTTGAGGTAGACGATTTCCGAAGGTTTCTTGGTTATGTGTTGAAGGATGGATACAGCTGGATGTAGGATTTGTTAGTTTTGGGTGAGATATTATGCTTCCCCTGTATCCCCAACACCTGATTGCATAACCTGAAAATTTCGGGAGTTTCATAGGTGGGAATTCAAGTAGCTCTTAGGATATCTTTCCGACGGATGTATGATATGAAATTGGGGTTCGACGTCTAGTGGTCCGCCTATTCACGGTCGATTTTACAGTGGTCTCGTTGTGTCTTAAAGAGTCCTTGGCTATGCCGACTCGGGGACGCTTCGTATGTCATCTGCACTGCCTTATACATGATGGTGTTGTACGATCGAGCCCGTGTAGGCCCCACCACGAAAACTTCGGACGAAATCTCTATCATATGTTTGTTCCGGCTTATTTCGCAAGTCAATCCTTTGTTTTGTTTTGAGTTGTGGTATTCGAGTTGCTTCGAAGTCAAATGTTGATTCCATACCTTTTCCAAATGGTGTTCTCATATTCCTATGTGAATACTAATCCTTCTTGATCATCGAGTCTGTCTTGTCAATCCTTTTTTTTAACCGGTGTGTCTCTCCTCAAGTGGATCCGTTCACGTCAACATTTGCAAGATCAAGTATCAGTTCTTCTCAACGTTGTTTGTGTCATCCATCTCCAAGTTGCCTTTGTTTTTCCCACCCTCCCTCCCTTTGTTTTTCTCCAAGGACCCAGATTCTTATTCAAGTATCCATTTTATTGGTGGAAATATCTCCATTCTTTTCCCGCCAATATTCTTATCCGGTGATTCTCACGTATATTCTAACGGAGCTTCAAGTTCGTCACTCTTCACTCGTTTTCTTCTCCGGTGGATTTAATTCAAGCTTTGGTATTAAGCATACTCCTTTTCTTTTTTTTCCAATGCTTTTCTTATGCCGGTGCACCTCTTAATCATCCATCTCTCGCTATTAAATTATTCCGGAGTGCTCAAGATATCTCGAAGATTCGTGTTTCCACTCTGCATTCGTTCAAGCTCTTCCGAGATTGGTATCTCATTCAAGTCATTTAATTCAACCGGTGCAACATCTCTTTTAAATCTTTTCAACGGTGTTCTTTTGAGTGGGCCCTAACCCACAGGTCTTTTCCCAGGATCTTACCTGACTCTTCTATTTTCCCAGAGCTATCCTAAATTCTTCTCCAAGTTTGACGTAAGAATGAGTTATCATTAGTCAAATGCTTTTCTCCAAGATCTTTCAAATTCTTTTCATAGTTGGCTCAACCTCTTCGCTTTTGATTCTTCCGGTGTGCCTCAATAATTCTTGGTGGTGTTTCTCGTTGTCATTCTCATCATTTGAAGACCGAAGAAGAGTTTCTCTTTAATCTTGCTCTATTCTCTTCAAGATTCATGGTGCTAGCTTGTTGCCATCCTCTCATAATTGTTTTCGATTGTGAGAATCTTTTTCACCCATCAGGAGATATTCAAGAGTCTTCTCAGTTTGTCATCCGGAGTCCATCAATTCAGGTTTATTCATTCTCAGCCGTCAGTTATCATTCTCCGATCTTACCGGTGCCTTGTTCAAGTGATCTTTAATCGGCTCGTGCTCTCTTCGTTCTCATGTATCTAGATTGTCTCATGTATCTTCGTTCATTTCACTATTCTTCCCGGTGTTTCTTTGTCTTCCCTTAATTCATTTTCAATCCGTACGATGGTTCATTCAAGAGTTTTTCTTCTTTCTTATCATATCAATTCATTTGTTGTTCCAATCCTACCGGTGGTTCGTTGAAGACCTTCTCAAGTTTACGTTATATATCTCTTAATCTTTTCTACGAGAATAAGTAATATGTCAAATCCGTTGATTGTCATCAATTTAATTGGTGAAGGGTAGACATAACATAATTCTTATTCTTGTTTCATCAAGTTTATTCAATTTCTTTTCCGGAGTGGTTCATCGTATCACATTCTCAGTTCGAGTTGCTCATCTTTTCTTTCCGGGAGTTCCAAGATCTAATTGTCATTCCAAAGATCTATCTAACCATTGCAAGGATTCACCTTGTGTTTTCAATTTCTCTTTCTTTTCATTCCTTTTGTTTACCGGAGTTCTTCATGGAGGTTCTACATGATGGTTCATCAAGGATTTAATTCCCTTCTCAAAGTTTTCATCGAGATTCTTTCCTAAGGAGCTCAAGCTTTCTTCATATGGTAATCCGGAGTGCAATTCTTTCTACCATATTTTGGAGGTGGTATTATGTCATTCTTGATAATTTGAGTTCATGTTCCATGATTCACATGTTGTTAAGAATGAGTTATTTTTAAATCCATCAACCTCGTTGTTGGAGTTATCTTCTTTCATATTTCACCTAAAAGCCTTCCATTGGGAATGTTGCTATTTGTGGTGCTTGCCAATGATCCAAGTTATCTCTTTATCATCTGGGTGGAAGAAGTTTTCATCTCTTCGTTGATCTCAAGCAAGCAATTGTTTCCGTTAGTGGCCGGTTGTCACCTCATAATTTTGAGATGTTTTCCATAAGCCCACTACAAGCTTGTGCTTTTCGTTGTTGATTTTCCAACAACTCCGTTCAATTCTTCTTTGCAAGGATGCTTTCCAAACTCATTTGTGGCAGAAGTTGGCATTTTCTTCTCCATTCTGTTATTCCAATGATATATCTTCTATTATTTCTTTCGGAGGCATTGTGACGTTGCTCTTTTCACTCACCATCTCGATTCGTGAGGATCGTGTTCTTTTCTTGCTTATCCATTTAACCGGAGTGTCGTGTTTTCATTCGAGTTCTCTAATCTTATCAAGTTTTCCCTCCTTCCTCAACTGGAGAGCTGTCTGAAATCCTTCTTACCCATTGTGCCATTCTTTCAATAGTTCCGGAGGCAGTGTGTTGTTGATTTCATCAAGTAACATCCCATCTTCTCAAGTTCATGTTCTATTCCTTCCATGTTCAACCGGAGTACTGCCCGAATTCTTCCCCTCTCATCTTGTTTTAACCGGAGTGGTTTCGAATTCTATCTTGTCCATTAAACTCTTGATTCATGTCTTTGCAACCTTCAAGTTCTCGTAATGTTCCTTGTTCCTCTTTCTAACGGATTGTTTGCAATCTCGTTCATCTCCTTTGTATTCTTTCTTTCAATTTGTTCAACCTCTCAAGGTTCTTTGGTTTCACTCATTGGTCAAAGAAGCAACTTAGTTTTACCTTTTCTCTTCCTCTTCCATTTCTCTCCGGTGCCGTCCTAGATCTCGGGACGAGATCCTCTTGTAGTGGTGGAGTGTTGTAACGCCCCGAGACCGACGCTCCAGAAGACTTCCAGCTATTCCGAGTTTCGCAGTGTGTTTTATTTGCTTGTTGCATTGCATCATGTCATCTCTTGCATTGCATCATGTCATCATGCCATCATATCATTAATTTTTAAAACCTCAACTAAATAAATTGTATGGATTTTTTGATCCATTTAAATCGAGGGACTCACATGGTGACTTCTCTTTATAACATATCCTCCAATATTAGGGAGCTATATTAAATATTTCTTTATTTCGGAAATCACCAAAACACACTTACAAAATAATTTCATTCCTTTTCTGCTTCAAGTTTGGTCTCCAACCTTGCCAATATTTATTTCATCATTTTTTGGAGCTCCACCAAAAGTCTGAACATTTTTGGACCTTCCTTTCATCAAGTCCTAGTTCAAACCCATTTGAATTTCAAATGAGTTTGAATTTAAATCTTTCGGTCATGCCCACTTCTATTTTTTCTGGATCGAGCTCATTTTTGTGAGTCCGGAAAAATTATCCACATGCCCAAATTCTTGTCCACTCATTTCTTTTCTCTCCTTTTCTTTCTTTGCTTTTCTGTTTTTAGAAGAGTTTTGAAAAGAGAGGGAGTGGAGAGCCCAGCCGCCTCCCTCTTCGCTGGGCCGGCCTCCTAGGCCCACCAACCCTCCTGAAGCCCAGCCGCACCGATAACCAACCCTAGCTCTGTGCCTCGATCCCTCTCTTCCCCTCGAACCCTTCCTCCAGCGCCGCCATCTCCCTCGCTCATCCCGATCCCCATCTCATTCTCTCCCTCTCGATCCCGCGCGCCTCCCTCTGCAGCACCAGGCCACGACCGCGCCTCCTCCTCGCCAAATCCTCGTCGCCCGAGTGCTCGAGGAGAGGAGCCCCTCGAGCACCCGCGCCCGCATCCGTCGTCCGCCGCCGCCTGGCCCGTTCGTCCGCCTCCTCGCACGACCACAGCGCCTCACCAGACCCGGGGAGCACCGCCGTCGCCTACAGTCGCCGGCGCCCACAGCTCCTCGCCGGACCCGGTCCCGGTCCCCGTGCCCTCCTCCCTCTCCGTGCGGCTCCCTCCCCGCGCCTTTGCTTCACGCCTCCCGAGCAGTGCCGGGATGGTCTTCCTCCCGCTGCGTCCAGGAGCGCCACCACCAGCTCTCCGCGCCGCGCCGTCCTTCCTCGCTGCCGGCATCCAGCCTCCCCGTGCTCGACCCCAGCCTTCTCTGCTTTGCCTTCTCGCCGGAGATTGCGTCCATGTCGTCTTCTTCACCTCCTGCCTGAGACCCACCTTCGGCCTCGCCATGGTTCGCATGTACCAGCTCCGTCCGACAAGGACGTCGCCCGCTGCCTTTCCTGTCGTTGCCAAGACTAGTGAACACAGGGACACAAGACCGCCTCTATGGTTTCCTGTCGACAAGTACGTTCTTCAAGCCTGGCATGTACCTGGACGCCCGATGCCTAGAACGCCTACCGTCGACCCCGTGGATTCGCCAAGTACCACGACCATCGCGTTCCGTTTCTTCACTGTCAAGGCTGAGAGGACGCCAAGTACCATGAAGACGAGGACCCGTGTACAACTACCGTCGACCTGAACATCTACAAAAACGTGTACAACTACCGTCGCCACGTGAACAACTACTTTCGACGACGTCCCGTGAACGCCTACTTCCTCTACACCGCTCCGAATGCGAACCGTCTCGTTTGAACGCTTCGAAGGTATAACCCGAAACGACCGCCGTGGACCGAATGCATGTTGTCTGAGATGTACCATATGTTTGCATCGTGCCCGTTTGTTTCGTGCACGTTCCTCCTTGTTTGCCATGCCGTCGACCTGTGGGACACCCGGAATCCGGGATCACCCCACCATCCATGCACGCATCCGCACGCCTCCTTTTGCACCGGTATCTCCGTGAGCTACCGGAACCGATATGTTGCCGTGGCATCATTTTCGGATATGTTGCCGTGGCACCATTTTTGTTTCGCCGCCGTGGCACCCTTTTTCGTTCCGCCATGGTGACAAATGCTTCATAACATGCTCATGTCAACATTTTCATAAAAATTGCATAAAACTTGTATAGGTCATCCGCATCATGATAACAACAATTAAAATGTTTAATATTGTGTTTGCATTAAGCTGCTAAATGACATGGGGATTCTCCGGAATTGTTGTTTGTGTTTCCGGCCTCATTTAAACTTGCCTAAATATGTAGTTTAATTATGTTTCACCCCTTGCCATGTTTAACCACACTTAGTATTGTTGTGTTCCTTAATGAGAGAGAACTAAATAATTGATGTGGTGTTTTGTCAATATGCAACTCGTTGCATATTGAGCTCCACTTAACTTGTAGTATTGTTTGTTGCACTTTGCCATGCCATGCCTCATTAAACCGGACATGCATCATACTTGTTTGTGCATCATGACTTGTTTATGCTTGTGTGTTTACTATGTTGTTTGTTTCTTTCCGGGTTGCTTCTCTCGTTAGCTTCGGTTTCGTTCCGGAGTTGTGAGGATTCGTTCGTCTACGTCTGTTTGTCTTCTTCATGGACGCGTTCTTCTTCCTTGCGGGATTTCAGGCAAGATGATCATACCCTCGAAATCACTACTATCTTTGCTATGCTAGTTTGCTCGCTCTTTTGCCATGCCAATGCTACGATGCCTAGCATTTGCTTGTCAGCCTCCCAAATTGCCATGTCAAACCTCTAACCCACCATGTCCTAGCAAACCGTTGATTGGCTATGTTACCGCTTTGCTCAGCCCCTCTTATAGCGTTGTTAGTTGCAGGTGAAGATTGAAGTTTGTTCCTTGTTGGAACATGGAGATGTTGTTCCTTGTTGGAACATGTTTACTTGTTGGGATATCACAATATATCTTATTTAATTAATGCATCTATATACTTGGTAAAGGGTGGAAGGCTCGGCCTTATGCCTAGTGTTTTGTTCCACTCTTGCCGCCCTAGTTTCCGTCATATCGGTGTTATGTTCCCGGATTTTGCGTTCCTTACACGGTTGGGCTATAATTGGAACCCCTTGACAGTTCGCCTTAAGTAAAGCTCTTCCAGCAATGCCCAACATTGGTTTTACCATTTGCACTAACAACCTCCCACCTTCCCTTGGGTTCTGCAGACTCAAGGGTCATCTTTATTCTAACCCCCCCGGGCCAGTGCTCCTCTGAGTGTTGGTCCGAACTAGAGCCCTGTGCAGCGCCCCCTCGGGGAAACTCGAGGTTTGGTTTTAGTTGTACGGATTTCTCATCTGAGTGTGCCCTGAGAAAGAGATATGTGCAGCTCCTATCGGGATTTGTCGGCACATTCGGGCGGTGTTGCTGGTTTAGTTTTACCCTGTCGAAATGTCTTGTTGTACCGGGATACCGAGTCTGATCGGAACGTCTCGGGTGGAGGTCTATTCCTTCGTTGACCGTGAGAGCTTGTGATGGGCTAAGTTGGGACACCCCTGCAGGGTATTATCTTTCAAAAGTCGTGCCCGCGGTTATGGGCAGATGGGAATTTGTTAACGTCCGGTTGTAGAAAACCCGAAGTTGACCTTATTTAAAATACATCAACCGCGTGTGTAACCGTGATGGTCTCTTCTCGGCGGAGTCCGGGAAGTGAACACGGTGTTGGAGTTATGCTTGACGTAGGTTGCTATAGGATCACTTCTTGATCATACTTTTATCGACCGTGCTTTGCCCTCTCTTCTCGCTCTCTTTTGCGATTGTAGCCACCATATATGCTAGTCGCTTGCTGCAACTCCACCTCATTACTCCATCCTTCCTATAAGCTTAAATAGTCTTGATCTCGCGGGTGCGAGATTGCTGAGTCCCCGTGGCTCACAGATACTTCCAAAACCAGTTTGCAGGTGCCTATGTTACCGAACAGGTGACGCAACCAAGCTCAAGGAGGAGCTCGATGAAGATCTTGCCCTTCGTGTTGTTTCGTTCTAGTTGATCAGTAGTGGAGCCCAGTTGGGGTCGATCGGGGACCTTTGTCGCATTTGGGGTTCTTCTTTTATTTTGGTTCCGTAGTCAGACCTTGATTGTATCTGGATGATGTAATGCTTTATTCATGTAATTGTGTGAAGTGGCGATTGTAAGCCAACTATGTATCTCTTTCCCTTATGTATTACATGGGTTGTGTGAAGATTACCTCACTTGCGACATTGCTTTCAATGCGGTTATGCCTCTAAGTCGTGCTTCGACACGTGGGAGATATAGCCGCATCGAGGGCGTTACAGCCTCGGTCAAATTTCCATGGTCAACCAAGGAGGTGGCAAACGGACATCGGGACGACATCACATTCCAAAGTGTCTTCATATGATCCTATCTTGAAGGAAACTTGTACCATATGCTCAACTTGGATTGTGCCGGAATCGCTTAGCCATTGAACCTTGTAGGGGTGCGGGTGCTTCATCTTGACCAATTGGAGCTTGGAGCATACACTACTAGGGAAAAGCCTATACGCAGAATCTTACCAGCAGCGCGCTCCAAAATAACTTGCTGCTGCTAACTAGCAGTAGCGCGGACAGACAAAACCCGCTGCTGAGACAAATATAGCAGTAGCGCGTCACCCCAAAGATGCGCTGCTGCTATAATTCCTACGAGGCTGCCGCGAGGGTAGTTATAGCAGCAACGCGTTAAGGTGATGCGTGCTACTCCTACGTGGCATAGTAGCAGCGCATTTCTCTGATAAGCGCTACTGCTAAGTTTCCTACAAAAATTTAGTCCCACCTCGCTCCGTGAAGAGAGTTTCTACCACCTTAAATATGTTACTTCTCACACTTTGACAAGCACTTGATCTTCATTAAACTCTATGTGTAGAATTTGTGGCTGCAATATGAGTCTTCACCTGTTCCTAAACCGGTGAGGACTCATATTGTCAAATCAGATTGTACACAAAAAGATCGTTGATGATCAATGTGTTTTTGATATATTGAACAAAGTCTATTTTTACATGCTGACACATAGCAGTAGCACTTTACTGTGAAAGGCGCTGCTGCTAGGTAGCTTAGCAGTAGCGTCTTTTCCTGAAGAGCGCTACTGCTAAGCCATTCATCTCCCTCATCTCCTCCATTCGGATCCACTCACACACATAGCCACTCAATCCTCTCCGATCCGTCTGCGCTGCGCGCCCCCGTCGCCCCTCCTCCGTCTGCGTCACGCGCCGTCACCTCCTCCTCCTTGCTGGACTCGGTACCGGCCTCCTCCTCCGTCCTCCCTCTCCACTCGCCACTGGCCGGCCCCTCCTTGATCCGCCTTCCTCCTCCGTCCTCCCTCAACTGGCCGCGCCGGCCGGCCCCTCCTCGCTCTGCCTTCCTCCTCCGTCCTCCCTCAACTGGCCGCACCAGCCGGCCCCTCCTCGCTCCGCCTTCCTCCTCCATCCTACTCTCTTCTCCCTCCTCGAGTTGCCCCTCCTTCTCCCTCCTGCTCATATGCAACATTTTGATTTAGTTGATATAATTTAGTTGACTCAGTAGGCTAGTTGATTTAGTTGACTTAGAACATTTTGATTTAGTTGATTTAGTAGGCTAATTCATTAGTTAATTTAGTTGACTTAGAACATTTTGATTTAGTTGATTTAGTAGGCTAGTTGATTTAGTTGACTTAGAACATTTTGATTTAGTTGATTTAGTAGGCTAGTTGATTTAGTTGACTTAGAACATTTTGATTTAGTTGATTTAGTAGGCTAGTTGATTTAGTTGACTTAGAACATTTTGATTTAGTTGATTTAGTAGGCTAGTTGATTTAGTTGACTTAGAACATTTTGATTTAGTTGATTTAGTAGGCTAGTTGATTTAGTTGACTTAGAATATTTTGATTTGGTTGATTTAGTAGGCTAGTTGATTTAGTTGACTTAGAACATTTTGATTTAGTTGATTTAGTAGGCTAGTTGATTTAGTTCACTTAGAACATTTTGATTTAGTTGATCGTTAATCCTTTGCTCATATTGCTTTAGGAAGAATGGCGCCACCACCACCACCACTATGTCAACTGTGCAAGTCAAGATGCGCCAGCAGCCTTGCAACTGGCAAGCTGTTCGGCATCTACTTCCAGCCGAGTTTTTGTCATGCGGCGGTAAGAAATTAGATGAAATGTAATAACTATTTTATTTTTAGTGTTGGCATTACTGCATTGTGTCATTTTGCTTATTTTACACAGATCGTCCCATGCAATGTGAGGTTGAAATTCAACAAGCTGACAGGAGACACTATGACATTTGAGGCTCCTGGGGGGCCATACACTATGGAGGTCGAGAAAGGACGCAATATGTCGCAGATTGGAGGAGATGGATGGGCCCGTTTCGTCGCTCGCATGCATCTTACTGGTGGTGAGTTGATCAGCTTCAACTTCCGAGCAGAAAGACCCAAGCTAGCTGTCATTTATCTCAACCTGGTGGAAGATGATGAAGATGACGAAGATGATGAAGATGATGAATATAATGAGGACCCACTCGATGAAGATGATGAGGACCCACTTCATGAAGCCATCGTAGCTCAAAGAACAAGGCTGAGTGAGGAGGAGGTGTGCAACCTATGGGACATAATTCTGCCACGTGCTGACTTTGTCGGGGTGCCATTCTTGACCCGCTTGACAAATACCATGGTTGATCGACATGATATGGTATGTTATACTTACAAATGCAAATTAATAGTGTGAATTACTTAGTGTATAGTCCAATGATATGGTATGTTGTGTGGAATCTAGTCGATGATATATATGTTTTAGTGTAGAGTTTGATCACATGCTTATTAATTGATATGTTTTTCTTATTCAGAAATTGGCAAAGAGCATTTCTGTGAGTTATGGTATCGAGCCTGATGAAGAAGGATCAGCTGGACTACGCCTTACTGCAAGGGGCTCCGTCACAACCTGTACTTACCCCGTGGACACGGACGGTCGCACACACTTAAACTCGGTTGGGTGGAAGAAATTCCTCGATGGCAAGAATCTTCATGTTGGACAGGCCATCCTAATTACTATTAGGAACACCAACCGCCCAGGCTTGAGGATGATGATTGTCTTCGATATCATCTAGAACTACATATGTGTGTGTGGCTATATCATCTAGAACTACATATGTGTGTGTGGCTATATCATCTAGAACTACATATGTGTGTGTGGCTATATCATCTAGAACTACATATGATGATCGTCGTCGATATCATCTAGAACTACATATGATGATGGCCGTTGATATGACCTTGTACTGCTTGAGGATGCATGTTGACTATGCATGAAATTGTTATCTAGTACTCCCTTCGTTCCAAATTACTCGTCGTGGTTTGAACTAAAACCACGACGAGTAATTTGGAACGAAGGGAGTACTACCGTACCTAGTAATGGTTTATGAATTTGATATCTACTAGCAGTACCTAGTATCTAGTATCTGAAAGGAGAACTGAAATGGGAAAATGATGAAAGATATAGCAGTAGCGAGGGATGGCGAAATCGCTACAGCTAGTTAATAGTAGCGCATTCCCAAAAAGCGCTGCTGATATCGTCAACACTAGTAGCGCGGGTTACGACCGCGCTACTACTATGAGTTAGCTGTAGCGCCTTATTAGTAGCGCGGCCACCCGCGCTGCTGCTAGCCTTTTCCCTAGTAGTGATAGTTCTTCACTTGCCAAGTTATGACAACTCCCTCCATCAATGATGACCTTGACGGACCTTCCATTGATGTCGGCCTTGGTGTGGAAGATGTGGCATCTTTGGTCTTTGTCTTGTTAATGTTGAAGAGTCAAGACCTTGGAGACAATGAGAGTGGGGCTCGAATCCTCATCACAAAAGACTTGATCATCTTCATCTTTGTTCACGCGCCGGTGCATGGCCACTTACTCAAGGGCTTCCATTTCCTCTTCACTCATGGAGTCATAGGTTCCATCGTCGTTGAGGATCATGGTGTGCTTGTTTGTACACTCAAAGGACTTGTGGCCTCGGCCGCTGCATGTGAAACACTTGATGGAACTTGTCTTAACGGTCTCATCGGTTGTAGTAGATGATGAAGCTCTCGACTTGAAGTTGCTTGTAGTAGGAGGACGACTTGAGGTTGTCGAATTTTTCTTGTAACTTGATTTGTCATCGTTGCTTGTAGATGGCTTGGTTGAGGTAGAAGTTGGTGGAGTCGTTGAAGCTTGGGTGTTGGGGAAGCCGTAACTCTTGGAAGAGTACTTGGCATACTTGAAGTCATCTTGCACTTGGCATTCCGCTTTGGTAGCTTGATGCACTAGCTCAATTAAGCTGGAGTAGGGTTGGAAGTCGGCAATATTCTTGATGGGATGATTGAGACCATTCAAGAAACGAGCCATAGTTTGCTCATCATCTTCCGTGACATTGGCTCTTATCATGGCAATCTCCACTTCCCTGTAGTATTCTTCAATGCTCTTTGTTCCTTGCTTGAGGAGTTGGAGTTTCTTGAAGAGGTTGCGGTTGTAGTATGTTGGCACAAAGCATGCTCGCATGACATCCTTCATTCCATCCCAAGTGGTGATTGGTGGTTCACCTCTTTATTCTCGACGCTCAAGGACTTGTTCCCACCATATGAGCACATAGTCTTTGAACTCAAGGGATGCCATAGCGATCTTCTTCTCTTCCTCATAGTTGTGCAAATGAAAGATCTTGTCGACCTTCAATGCCCATGAAAGGTACTCTTCGGTATCATTGCTTCCATTAAACTTGGGCATGGTGAACTTGAGCTTGCCGTAGCGTTGCTCTTCATTGTGTTGGGGTCGAGGGTGATGATGACACCCTTAACTTGGATGATTGTCAACCTCATATTGCTCTTGGCATGGAGGATTTCAATAGTCATCATTCTCTTGGTGAACTTGAGGTTGTGGAGGAGCTTGTCGAGCTTGTGGAGGAGCTTGAGGAACTTGACGATGCACTCTTGCTTGATAGTTCCTCTTTGGATTTCTTTGCGAAGTGCTTCTTCTAGATTGCGCGTATCTCGGTTGCGGTTGGTGACGGCTCGACTTGACTCTTGAAGGGCATGTTGCACCTCAAGTGCTTGTGCTTCACGTTGTTGTTGTTGAAGACGTTGAGCCTCGGCATCTTGTTTGTCTTGGTATTGGCGCGCTCGCTCTTCCTCTTGGTGAGGTTGACGCTGCCTTTCTTGTGCTTGTGCAAGAGTAGCTTGGTTTTGGTGATGACGATGTGCTTGCTCGTCGAATTGCTCTTGTGGATGATTGCCATGTAGAGGATTGCGAGTTGCTTGACGATCTTGGCTTGCGGCTCGATGTAGAGTGTTCGATGTCGGTGTACTTGAGCTGGAGAGGGTGTCATTAGAGTGTCGACTCGAGCGGCTCCTCTTGAGTAGGACCGAGTGGTAGAAGAGCAGTTTACCAACGAGGCACAAATCTCGTCCATTCTTGCACCATTCTCTTGTTTGTGTGCGTCGAGCTAGTTGTCGAAGTAGTCTTGAAAGTGCTAGTTATCGACTAGAGGGGGGTGAATAGGCGATTTTTATGGAAGTCCTCAAAACATGAGAGTTTAGAAGACAAACACGAAAATTGGACCTACAAACATGCAGCGGAAGATGAACTACACTAGACACCATAGTCAAACAAGTATGAAGCTAAAGCATAATGACTTATAGCGGCTAGGTAGTAGGATCAGGATGGAAGATAGTATGAAGCCAATTAGAACAAGTAGTCACACAGTGAAGTCAAACAGGCAGAGCAATCAGGCAGTGACTTCACAAAGACAAACTGTAAGTAAGGAGAGTAAGAGATAGAACCAATGTGTTGTGGAGACAAGGATTTGTTCGACCAGTTCCAGTTGTTGTGACAACTGTACGTCTGGTTAGGGAGGCTGAGATTCAACTCAGAAGACCGCTTCTTCACCTTATTCCCCTTGAGCTAAGGACACACAGTCCTCGCCCAATCACTCTGGTAAGTCTTCAAGGTAGACTTCCAAACCTTCACAGACTTCATTCACCGGCAATCCACAATGACTCTTGGATGCTCAGAACGCGACACCTAAACGGCTGGAGGATTCATAGTCCTCAAGTGTAACAAGTCTTCAGATCATGCGGACAGAAATACTTCAGTGATGCCAAACACTCTCTGGGCTCTGGGTGGTTTGGGCTTTGTCCTCGCAAGGATTCTCTCTCTCAAAGGCTTCGGAGGTGGGTTGCTCTCAAACGACAAAATCCGTATCTAACTCTAAGCAGCCACCAATTTATGGTGTAGGGGGTGGGCTATTTATAGCCACTGGGCAACCTGACCTGATTTGTCCGAAATGACCCTGGGTCACTAAGGAACCGACACGTGACACAACGGTCAGATTTCAAACACACGTGACAACTTGACTTGGGCTACAAGTAAAGCTGACTTATCCGACTCTGGATAAGATTTGCTCTCATTGTCTTCGCTCGAAGACATAGGATTTTGGTTGAGCATCACTTCAGTCACTCTGACTTTGTTCACTTGGACCCCACTTAACAGTGCGGTGGTTCCTATGACTCAACAAAGAAGAAAAGAAACAACGAAACTACTAAGTCTTCGCGCTCCATAGTCTTCACTCAATGTCTTCCCCTGTCATAGTCTTCAGTGTGAATGTCTTCACGTACCACCATTTTCTTCAATGTCTTCATACGTTTTTAGGGGTCATCTCCGGTAGGTAAACCGAATCAAGGAGGGACTACTACCTGTGTTATCCTGCAATTCTCACAAACACATTAGTCCCTCAACCATGTTTGTCGTCAATACTCCAAAACCAAACTAGGGGTGGCACTAGATGCACTTACAATCTCCCCCTTTTTGGTGATTGATGACAAACTGGTTGAAGTTTTCAACGGGGATATAAATATGTGAAATTGTAAAGGATGAGGTATTGTCTTCGTAAGTAGCAAAAGGCTCCCCCTGAAGATGTGCATATAAATAATTAGCTTTTGGAATGCAAATGCACATGGCAGGTTCTACTTGTGGAGATCCTCTTCAACTTATGAAGACAAATCATCATGCATGATTCGATGTAAAAAAGATAATGACATGCATAATGAAAAATGGACGTCTGTAAAATGATTTAAGTGCGGAAGTTATCATCGCATCACAAAATAGCAAATAAGTAGCAGACAACCATCGAGTTTAAGTGTTACAGCTCAGAGATCCAAATGTATCAAGAGAAAGAGTTGTAAACACTATGCAAAATATAATACAACCGCCCATATGAACCCGCTTGAAGACTATCAACTCATAGCTTCTCCCCCTTTTGTCAGTAAGGACCAAAAAGGGTTGAAGAAAGTGAGCCTCTACTCATTCACAGAAGGAGTAGGAGAAGATGCAGGGTTGGTGTCGAGGTTTGGCGGTGCAGACGAACTTGGAGCAGTGTCGGTACGCGTTGGAGGTGGCGAAGTAGCATCATATTGATCATCGATCACATGAGCATTCACGGTTGCGGCAGAAGAGGAGTACTCTGAGTCTTCAAGATATGGAGTGCGCTGCAGAACAACATTTCTGGGCGGAGTGGAATCAAACTTGAATCGTTCTGAGAAGCCATCGTCCTGAAGATCTTCCTCAGCACACATAAGCGTCAGCCCTTTCCATGTGTGTCAACAAGTTTCATGCACGACCAAGGCATTCTTGGTTGCAAGGTTGCGAATGCGATTGATGTCAGTCATGATGTTGTGCATCTGGCGCTTGAGCCAATCATGATGCATATCCTTCTTTTGATGCATGCCAACGAGAAGCTCTCGGTCATTGAGAACACAAGATCGCTTTCGAGGCCGTTGAGCAATTGTGCTGTCGGTGTCTTCGGTTTGGGCACGGTGAGGTGCATGTGTAGTACCAGCCAACGGATGGACTCGAGTGCCAGCCAGCACACCTTCAATGGGCTGACTGAAGCTCTGACGATCAACGTTATGAAGATAAAGTGGCTCCTTGTCAGGCTCTGGAGAGATGGCTTCAACAGACATATCGACATCTGGCAAGAAAACAATGTGGTTGTGTGCAGATGGCTGATAGTTGAAAGCAATGTGAAGCTTGATCAGACGCATGATCCATGGAGCATAGAACTTCAAGCCAAAAATGTCAGATCCTGATGCAGCAAGTTGGCGGATGAAGAAATCTTGTTCATTGAAGCATTTGCCATGAAGAATATGGAAGACCAATGTCTTCATTGCACCTTCTAGCTTAACCTTTGGAGAATGTCCTTTGATGGGCCAGAGAGTTCGCCTTATGATGTGATAGATTGTGCGTGGCAGATACTCAAGGTCTTCAACAAAGAATTCCGTAGGATATTCTGCATCTGGAGGCAATGGCTTCATCATACTGAGCATATGGCTCATGTCGGGTTCTGGCTTGTGAATATGCTGTCCACAGCTGCAGTGTGAAGCTGACAACCAGATTCATAGAGATCACCTGGAGTGGGCAGGCCAGTAAGCTCAATGACATCAAATGCTTTGGCTTCATGATGGACATTTCCTGTCATCCACTCAAGGACCCAAGTCTTAGGATCCCTGTTGTAGCCTCTGATATGAAGAGTGGCGTAGAATTGAAGCAGCAACTCTTCATTCCAGTGATCCTTATCAGTGACGAAATGCAGTAAGCCAGCCTCTCTGAAGCAATCTAGAGCTTCTTATAAGCAGGGCAGGCCAGCTATGGCTTCAGTATCAAGGCGCATATGTGGAAATATGCGGTCTTGGTTGTACAGAATGCATGAATAATAGCTGCGCTGCTGATAACTCCAGAACCGATCAGATGAAATCTTGGGCCTGGTGTAGGGGTTCTTATCGCTATCGAAGAAGGTGTTGTGTGCAATGAAGCCGTTGACATTGAAAGATCCTGGTGAAGTGGCAGTACCTGGAAATCTGGGCAGTCTTGGTTTTGGCTTCTGAACCTGAGGCCTGTGCTCGACATGGTAATCAAATTGAGGACCAGCAGCAGGTGGAGGAATCAGAATAGGCCATCTGACAGTGACAAGTTGGCCATAATTGTATGCTTGCTCGATGGTATGTGGCCTTGGAGGCGGAACAGGAGCAGTGGCATTCACTTCAGGCTGCAGATTTGTGTCAGGTGCGGCATGGACTTCAGCTGCTTCATGGGCTTCATTGGCTTCATTGGCCACTGGTGCATTGCCCACTATAGGCTCCACATTGGCTTCGGCCATGACAACGTCATTGGCTTCAGGAATGTCATTTGTGGCAGCCTCAGGATTCTCACCCTCCCCTTGAATAGCTGGAGGATCTGTCATAGACTAGTTCTCTTCATTAACTTCTTCTTGAGTTGCAGGGGGAGTAGCGACAGGCTCTTCTTCTTGTGTTGGTCTGGCTGATGCAGCCGGAGGGTCTTCAGCAGCATTGGCTTCAGACACAGGGACCGTCACAAAAGGATTGTCTTCAGAGAACACTTGACGGGTCACTGAACTTGACAAGTTGGAGCCCTCTTCTGTGATGGTGGACATGGAGACAGTTGGCCTCAGGCCTTTGCGAAGCCGTTGGAATACGGGCGACGCCTTTGGTGATGGTGATGTTTCCATGTAGTTGTCATCATTGGACATGGGGTTGATGACGGGCACAGATGACGGTTGGGGTGTACTTGGTGAGTCTTGATGTGGGGTAGTTTGCTAGGGGCGATCAGCCCACGATGCATCTTGTGAGATCAGCGTCAAAGGACGACCAATACTGATAAGCTCACTGTTCGTTTGAACAGGCGTTGATATCGATGGGCGCTCGATCTGAGGAAGAACTGTATCATCTTGAACAATGTCTTCAGTTGCGATGGGGTCGACGACTGGAACTTCTTGAGCTTCAGGAGCCTCTGTGGAAGCAGGCTCATGAACAATCATTCGACGCTCTTGGTTTGCAGACGAAGGGGGAACAAAGGCAAGGGGTTCAACAACAAGGGGCTCTGTAGGAGCAGCCCGATCTCTCTTCTTGGTTTTTCTCTTCTTAGGGGGTGGTGCTTCATCAGTGGTGCGCTTGGTTTTCCGCTTCCTGGCTTCAGCTTCAGCTGCCTTGGTTTTCTTCTATTCAGAAGCCACTGAAGGAGCCTTGGGCTTCGAGCCGCGCATGCTGGCAGGGAAGACAATGTGTGGTTCTTCCTGCCGTGGTGCTTCAGTGTTGGCTTCAGATGACTTCTTTTTCTTGGCAGCCATTGAGGGGTCAATGCCAGGGCGGCCAAGTGCTTTGCGCTTTTCAGCTTCGTTGTAGGCTTGAATGCATTTGTCTGCGAGTGCTTTCATGCGCTCTCTTGAGCCTTTGGCTTCCTTGCGTTTCTTTCGAAACGACTCCTTGAGGTCATTAAGCATCACCTTGAACTTTTGCACATCAGCCACATTTAGTTTGGCTACATGCTTCTTGAACTATTCCTTCTCAAAGTTTATCTTTCGCTTCAGTTCAACTATGCGCTGAGCCAAAGCAAGCTCGGGAGCAATGGCGCCTTGGAAAGCAATGCTGACGCCAATGGGGAGCTGAAGGTCATCAAAGCTGAGATCTTGATTATCAAACCACTCATCAATGAAGTTCTTCAGAATGTTTACATCAAAGAGGGGCAGATCGTTGAAGATCTCCGCCTCTTGCTTGCTCTTGATCAGCTGCTCCAGAGCATCTTCACCAAATTCTTCATCTGAAGACAAGTCAATGGGTTTAGATTCATTCCTCAGAATGGTTGCAGGCGTCAGTGCATGACTCAGTTGCTGAGATGGTGTCTTCTATGACTTCTCACGCCTCATGGAGATGCGAGAGAGATCTTCAGAGTTATTGCTGGGAGCAGAAGGGGCAGTTGCCAATGGCTTCGCTCTCGAAGCACATGGTTTTGAAGCTTTAGTCTTCTTTTGCTTCTGAGGCTTTGGAACAGGAGCTGGAGCTTCGTCGGTGTCAGAATCTTCATCAGAATGATCCACTTTGGCACCTTGAACAGTAATGTGAGTGATGAGGCCAGCAAGGTTGTAGAAGGGGCCAATCTTGTTTTCATTGGCTTCACGGGTGCCATTGTCCCGAGGTGAGGAGGGACCGGGGTTGAAGTCAAGCCCCAGATCCTTCTTGTTCTTTGCAGCTAAGTCTTTGGCAAACTGGTAGTTGTGCTTGAATAGACTGTCTTCACGACACCAGAGTAGTGAAGACGGGGCAGCATTATCAGGCTGTGGTCCGTGCACCATGCAAGGATAGAAACCTTGCTCAATAGCTTCAGCTTGAGTCCTGGGTGGAAGATTTTTGTACAAAATATCACCCCAGGGTGCCTTGATGGCATTCTTTCTGCATATTCTTTGGTGATGAAGAGATATCTGAACCATTCTTCTGCCCAATATCTTCGAATCCATTGGATTCGATTCTTGCGTTCAGTATAGGTTTCTTCTGGATCAGTTTTGTACATCTTGTGCAAATCTGGAGGTAAGTCCTTGGAGGTGTTACCACGACGCTGTCGGCCTCCCTTTCTTGCTGACTTTTCAGTTTCCATGAAGTGTAAACTGAAAGGCTTCAGTACGTGCAATGGCTTCAAACGGATGGACTGACAAGAACTCGCTTCAGGTGAGTTGATGTGACTCTGCAAGAATTCTGCAAATGAATGCAGACTATGAGAACCAAGGGATTCTCCCAGGGACATGTACCTGTGACAACATTAAAGGTGCGAGAGAAGGGGAAGAGGTCATATGCATTCTCAGAAGATTTTGAAGATAAATCAGTTTGAAGACATTGACCTCATAACGCGAAGACATTCACTTATATGATGAGAGTTGGTTCCAGAGTTGTACAAATCCAAGAATAAGTACAAGTGAGGAATCTAACTTGTGAAGAAGCATAAGTGAATATACTAGGCAGAAAGAGATAGATTCATGTTCGAAGATCTAGAAACCACTTTTGGTAGGAAGAGATGAATCTATCAGATCAAAAAGACGGTAAAAAGTAAACTTTTATTACCACACGAAGAACTGCTACACGGAGCAAAGATGGATGCCGAGCAGTTCAATCTCCCGTGCCCTAACTTGGCGACGAAAGACACCTATGGCGATGGCAGAGAAGACAAGGTCCGCGGCCGGCGTGAGGACGGCGTTGAGGAGGTCGCGGCAGCTAAGTGCTTCGTCGGTGGCGGCATCAAGAGCTAGCGTAGGCGCTAGGGTTTGCGAGAGATGGCGAAGGAGGAAGAAGGATTTTTGACCGAGAAGAGATAGGCATTTATAAGGATAGAGACAGCACAGTGCAATTATGCAGGTGCCCCTGGCGGTTCACATCTGATGGACACGTGGCGAACATGCAACTCATTGAGAGTTGTTCCACGTTCCCACGCACGCCAGGATTGTCGGGGTGGTCGTTCCGAATTCTTCGGGTTTCAGGCAAAAATATATGTCATTAAAGCTAGATATAAATGTTTGTCTCTGTATCTTCTGCTGACAAGGACGCAGAGAAGACATTTGACAGTTTCAGCAGAATGCATATGATTTGGATAGATAGAGCTTGAGGTAGAAAGCATAGAGAGGTTAGGGTCCAATCACATTCACTTAGTTCAAAAGATTCAAACAAGAAGACATAGCTATAAGTGAATGATGTAGAGGACAGAATACAGTGTGTATATATAACAGAGTAAAGCCAAATCAGTAATCACGAAATCAAATTAATGTTGGAGTTAAATCAATTGCGAAGACTTTGCAAATATGGCGCCATGAGGAAACACTTAGTAAGATTTTGGTGGTGGCGTTACCCACCGTATAGGAAGTATTAGACCCAGACACGGCGCACAATTATCGTCGCGCTCTGAAGTCAATTTCCACATTAATGTATTCACACTTAGAGTGTATGTCTTCATTGATTGAAGATATACATTACTTTGTGTGTTGCACATCTAAGTCATCAAACTACATAGGTGTTAGGATGTGTGCCTAATCACAGGACATTCGAGGATTCCAAGATATTTAGCTCACACCGCAACTTGCAAAACCTTTTCTCATCCAAGGGCTTAGTGAAGATATCAGCCAACTGCTCTTCTGTCTTGACGTGGATGGTATCAATGTCTTCCTTCATAACATGATCTCTGAGGAAGTGATGACGAATCTCAATATGCTTTGTCTTCGAGTGCTGAACTGGATTGTTGGCAATCTTGATGGCACTCTCATTGTCGCGGTAGAGAGGTACATTCTTCAGGTGTATACCATAGTCCTTGAGAGTTTGCTTCATCCAGAGAAGCTGAGCACAGAAGGATCCAGAAGCAATGTATTCGGATTCAGCAGTGGAGAGAGATACACAGTTCTACTTCTTTGAAGACCAACAGACAAGTGATCGTCCCAGAAAGTGGCATGTGCCTGATGTGGACTTGCGATCAACCTTGTCACCAGCATAATCAGCATCTGAGAATCCAACTAGATCAAACTCTGAGCCCTTTGGATACCATAATCCTAGTGTTGGGGTGTAAGCCAAATATCGAAGTATTCGCTTCACAGCTAAGTGATGTGATTCCTTTGGTGCCGCTTGGAATCGGGCACACATGCAAACACTAAGCATTATATCTGGCCTAGATGCACATAAATAAAGCAAAGAACCAATCATGGAGCGGTATACCTTTTGGTCGAATTCTTTACCATTGTCGTTGGGACCCAGATGACTTTTGGTTGGCATTAGCGTCGTGTATCCTTTGCAATCTTGCATTCCAAACTTCTTTAGGCAATCTTTGAGATATTTTTCTTGAGAGATGAAGATGCCGTTGCATTGCTGACGGATTTGGAGACCCAGAAAGAACTTCAGTTCACCCATCATGGACATCTGATATTGCTCTTGCATCATATGACCAAACTCATCACTGTATTTCTTGTTGGTGCAGCCGAAGATAATGTCATCCACATATACTTGGCACACAAACATTTCGCCATCATAAGTCTTCGTGAAGAGAGTAGGGTCCAGTGAACCAGGTTTGAAGCCTTTGCTCTTCAGGAAGTCCTTGAGCGTATCATACCAAGCGTGAGGGGCTTGTTTAAGGCCATACAGTGCCTTGTTGAGCTTGTACACCATATCAGGATGCTTTGGATCTTCAAAGCCAGGAGGTTGTGCAACATATACTTCTTCTTCTATCTTTCCATTGAGAAAAGCACTCTATACATCCATTTGATATAGGAGAATGTTGTGATGATTTGCATAGGCAAGCAGTATGCGAATAGCTTCAAGCCTTGCCACAGGAGCAAAAGTTTCATCAAAGTCAATCCCTTCCACTTGAGTGTAGCCTTGAGCAACTAGACGAGCTTTGTTTCTGACCACTTGACCATGTTCATCTTGCTTGTTGCGATATATCCATTTGGTGCCAATGATATTGTGCTTCCGAGGATCAGGACGCTTGACCAGTTCCCACACATTGTTCAACTCAAACTGTTGGAGATCTTCTTGCATGGCTTGAATCCATTCAGGTTCCATGAAGGCTTTAGTCACTTCCGTGGGTTCTGAGATTGAGACGAATGCAAAGTGTCCACAGAAATTGGTGAGTTGTGTTGCTCTTTGTGTGGCTCTTGAACGAGTGAGTGGACCAGGTGCATTGAGGCTATCAATCATCTTCTCAATCTGTACTTCATTTGCAACACGAGGATGAGCAGGACGAAGATTTTGCTCTTGCTGATCATTGTCATCATTGGGGAATTGTCTTCAGGCTAAGCATTGTCTTCAGGTTGATCAGGTGCAGAAATGACAAGTTCCTCTTCAGACAGACTCTCAGAGGGTATGATTTCGCCAGTTCCCATTTGCTTGATTGACCCACTAGGGGATAACTCATCTAGCACATTTGGAAGGTGCTATCTTTGCGAGCCATCAGTCTCATCGAACCGCACATCCACAGTTTCAACCACTTTATAGTGAAAGAGGTTGAAAACTCTGTAGGAGTGTGAATCCTTTCCGTAACCAAGCATAAAACCTTCATGTGCTTTCGGTGCAAATTTTGAAGTGTGATGAGGATCCTTGATCCAGCACCTAGCACCAAATACTCTGAGGTAACTTACGTTTGGCTTCTTACCAGTTAGGAGCTCATAGGAAGTTTTCTTCAGAAGCTTGTGAAGATAAACACGGTTGATGACGTGGCATGCAGTGTCAATGGCTTCAGGCCAGAACTTTCGTGGAGTCTTGTACTCATCAAGCACCGTTCAAGCCATCTTAATAAGAGTTCTGTTCTTGCACTCGGCGATGCCATTCTGCTGAGGTGTGTAAGGATCAGAGAACTCATGAGTGATACCCATGGTATCTAGGTAGAGGTCGAGGCCGGTGTTCTCGAACTCAGTGCCGTTGTCACTTCTGATGTGCTTGATCTTAACACCGTAGTTCATCATGGCACGGTTCGCAAAGCGTCTGAAGACATCCTGCACTTCAGTCTTGTAGAGGATTATATGCACCCAAGTGTATCGAGAGTAATCATCAACAATGACGAAGCCATAGAGGAAGGCAGTAGCATTGAGAGTGGAATAGTGAGTAGGGCCAAATAAGTCCATGTGCAGCAGCTCGAAGGGTTGAGACGTGGTCATGATAGTCTTCGAGGGATGCTTGGCTCTTGTCATTTTTCTAGCTTCGTAAGCGCCACACAAATGATCGTTCTTGAACTTGATGCCTTCGATGCCCACAGCATGCTTCTTCTTCGCGAGAGTGTGCAAGTTCCTCATGCCAGCATGCCCTAGCCTTCGATGCCAAAGCCAGCATTCTAAAGCTTTTGCAAGAAGACATACGGCCATCTGTGGACCTGCTGAGAAATCTACCATATACAGATCATCTTTTCGATATCCTTCAAAGACTAGAGACTTGTCAGATTCCATCAGTACAAGGCAGCGATATTTTCCAAATAGCACAATCATGTTTAAGTCACAAAGCATTGAGACATACATTAAGTTGAAACCAAGGTATTCAACAAGCATCACTTTGTCCATGTGCTGGTCCCTTGAGATTGCAACTCTACCTAGGCCCAATACCTTGCTTTTACCAGTGTCAGCAAATGTGATGTGGCTCTTGTCTAATGGACGCAGCGTTGAATCCATCAGAAGACTTCGATCGCCAGTCATGTGATTAGTGCATCCACTGTCCATAATCCATTCTGAAGCACGAGGTGTCGAGTCCTACAGTGCAGTTTGGGGGATAGGCTTCACCAAGAGAGTTGTGAAGCATAAATATTTGACGCACAAGAGGATTATCAAAGCTTAGATCAAGGTTAGGACTGATAGTATGACTGGCAAGTGATTCAGATACGAAATACATAGTAAGACCATTTGGGCATTTTATCTTGCGTCCCATAATGTGTTTTAGGTCTCCAGCAATAACATCGGACGCCTTTGATTTCCGGCTGGAGACCTTTCCCTGCAAAAGAAAGTTAATTCTTCTTAACCACCCACATCTTCAGGGGTGGCTTATAAGCAATGAGTCTAAGTGCAGCATCTGAGAATTTTGGCTTTGGAGCCCTAGAAAATAGCCTTGCAGGAGAAGAACGATACTCATATGAATAAGCAGAAAAGTTCTTAGTTCTATGAACATAGCGGTTTGAAGACACACGCTCATATTCGTAAGTCTGAGTATGGTTTCTCTGCAAAACATTGGCGTTAGGGTGACTCAGGTGAGTCCTGTATCTGTATGAAGCCTTAGGGCCATATGGAGCCATAGGTCTGGGGTTTGTCTTCTTCCTTGGTGGTGTCGGGATGACATTCACAGGAAGATTCTCAATACACTATTTAGGTACCCAGATCTTCTTCATAGGTGGTCCATTCCTGCAGTTAGTCCCAATATACCTGGCAAACACTTCACCATTCTGATCCTTAAACAGTTTATAGTTTGCATCAAAGGATTCATCAATGATAATAGGGTTAGTGCAAGTGAAACCAGATAAGGTGGATGGATCTACTGAAGGTTCCTTTGCAGCAACCCATGTGGTTTTGGGGTACTGCTCAGGCTTCCAGTACGACCCATCAACATCCATTTTCCTCTCGAACCCAATACCCTCTTTTCTAGGGTTTCGGTTTAGAATCTGCTTTTTGAGGACATCACATAATGTCTGATGCCCTTTGAGGCTTTTGTACATCCCTGTCTCAATCACTGTCTTCAACCTGGCATTCTCATCAGCAATAGTAGTGGTATCCTCAACAGAGGGGTTAGTTACCACATCAGCAGTTGAAGATATTGCAACAGGAGCAGTAGAACATCCAGCAACAGAAACAGCGTTATCACGCTCAATGCATTTTAAACATGGTGGTTCAAATCCTTCCTGACCGGGACTGATCTGTTGAGCGTGAAGTGACTCGTTCTCCTTTTGAAGATCTTCATGATCCGATCTCAATTTCTCAAGTTCCTGCTTCCTTTGAAGATAATCGTAGGAAAGCTTTTCATGAGATGTTGAGAGGGTTTCATGACGATCTTCAAGTTCCTGGTACTTAACATGAAGATTTTTTATGTCTTCAATTAAGGATTGAGTCTTAGTCATTTCCACGTCCAACAGGCCATCGCTTTTGTCTAACAGCTTTTGCATATGTTCCATAGCTTTCTGTTGTTCGGTTGCAATTTTAGCAAGTTTTTTGTAGCTGGGTTTGGATTCACCATCAGAGTCATCTTCACTTGATGTTTGAAAGTAAGCATCGCGAGAGTTTACCTTGGCACCACGTGCCATGAAGCAGTAGGTGGGAGCCGAGTCGTTCTCGTCATTAGTGTTGGTGACGGAGTCATTGTCTTCAGTGTTGAAGATGGACTTGGCGACGTAGGCTGTAGCTAGAGCCAGACTTGCGATACCAGAGTCAGACTCCTCCTCAGACTCCACCACTTCCTCCTCAGAAGCAGACTCCTCCTCTGAATCCATTTCCTTGCCAACAAAAGCACGTGCCTTGCCTGATGAGCTCTTCTTGTGTGATGAAGACTTAGAGGAAGATTTGGAAGAAGACTTTGAGGATTTCTTCTTCTTCTTGTCATCAAAATCATATTCTTTGTTCTTCTTTTTCTTCTTCTCATTGTCCCACTGTGGACATTCAGAGATGTAGTGGCCAGTTTTCTTGCACTTGTGACAGGTTCTTTTCTTGTTGTCATATGTGGAAGCTTCATCGTCCCTTGAGCTGGATCGTGAAGACTTTCTGAAGTTTTTCTTCCTGGTGAATCTTTGGAACTTCTTCACAAGCATAGCAAGCTCCTTTCCAATGTCTTCAGGATCATCAGAATTGCAGCGAGATTCTTCTCCAGATGAGGAAGCCGCAGCCTTTGCCTTCAAGGCACGAGTTCGGCCGTAGTTGGGGCCATAGATATCTCGTTTCTCAGATAGCTGGTACTCATGTGTGTTGAGCCTCTTGAGTATGTCAGACGGATCGAGTGTCTTGAAATCAGGGCGTTCTTGTATCATCAGTGCTAAGGTGTCAAATGAGCTGCCGAGAGATCTCAGCAGTGTCTTCACAATTTCATGCTTCGTAATGTCAGTTGCACCGAGTGCACGGAGCTCATTGGTGATATCAGTGAGGCGATCAAACGTGAGCTGGACGTTCTCGTTGTCGTGCCTTTTAAAGCGGTTGAAGAGGTTGCGAAGAGTACTGATTCGTTGATCACGCTGTGTTGAGACGCCTTAATTGACCTTGGAGAGCCAATTCCAGACTAGCTTCGACGTTTCCAGAGCGCGCACACGGCCATACTGCCCTTTGGTCAGATGACCACAGATGATGTTCTTGGCAGTAGAGTCCAGTTGAATGAACTTCTTCACATCAACGGGGGTGACACCTTCACCAGTCTTGGGAACGCCATTCTTGACGACATACCACAGATCGACATCAATGGCTTCAAGATGCATGCGCATCCTATTCTTCCAGTAGGGATATTTAGTGCCATCGAATATGGGACATGTAGCGGAGACCTTGATTATCCCTGCAGTCGACATAGCTAAAACTCTAGATGGTTAAACCGAATCACACAGAACAAGAGAGTACCTTGCTCTGATACCAATTGAAAGTGCTAGTTATCGACTAGAGGGGGGGTGAATAGGCGATTTTTATGAAAGTCTTCAAAACAAGAGAGTTTAGAAGACAAACACGAAAACTGGACCTATAAACATGCAGCCGAAGATGAACTACACTAGACACACCATAGTCAAACAAGTATGAAGCTAAAGCATGATGACTGATAGCAGCTAGGTAGTAGGATCAGGATGGAAGATAGTATGAAGCCAATCAGAACAAGTAGTCACACAGTGAAGTCAAACAGGCAGAGCAATCAGGCAATGACTTCACAAAGACAAACTGTAAGTAAGGAGAGTAAGCGATAGAACCAGTGTGTTGTGAAGACAAGGATTTGTTCGACCAGTTCCAGTTGCTGTGACAACTATACGTCTGGTTAGGGAGGCTGAGATTCAACTCAGAAGACCGCGTCTTCACCTTATTCCCCTTGAGCTAAGGACACACACTCCTCGCCCAATCACTCTGGTAAGTCTTCAAGGTAGACTTCCGAACCTTCACAGACTTCATTCACCGGCAATCCACAATGACTCTTGGATGCTCAGAAGGTGACGCCTAACCGGCTGGAGGATTCACAGTCCTCAAGTGTAACAAGTCTTCAGATCACGCGGACAGAAAGACTTCAGTGATGCCAAACACTCTCTGGGCTCTGGGTGGTTTGGGCTTTGTCCTCGCAAGGATTCTCTCTCTCAAAGGCTTCGGAGGTGGGTTGCTCTCAAACGACAAAAGCCGTATCTAACTCTAAGCAGCCACCAATTTATGGTGTAGGGGGTGGGCTATTTATAGCCACTGGGCAACCCGACCTGATTTGTCCGAAATGACCCTGGGTCACTAAGGAACCGACACGTGTCACAACGGTCAGATTTCAAACACACGCGACAGCTTGACTTGGGCTACAAGTAAAGCTGACTTATCCGACTCTGGATAAGATTTGCTCTCATTGTCTTCGCTCGAAGACATAGGATTTTGGTTGAGCATCACTTCAGTCACTCTGACTTTGTTCACTTGGACCCCACTTAACAGTGTGATGGTTCCTATGACTCAACAAAGAAGAAAAGAAACAACGAAACTACTAAGTCTTCGCGCTCCATAGTCTTCACTCAATGTCTTCTCTGTCATAGTCTTCGGTGTGAATGTCTTCACGTACCACCATTATCTTCAATGTTTTCATACATTTTTAGGGGTCATCTCCGGTAGGTAAACCGAATCAAGGAGGGACTACTATCTGTGTTATCCTGCAATTCTCACAAACACATTAGTCCCTCAACCACGTTTGTCGTCAATACTCCAAAACCAAACTAGGGGTGGCACTAGATGCACTTACAAGTCTCTTGTTCGTTGCTCGGAGAGTCGCAAGTCGGTGGCGAGATTGTCGACGTGGTCGCTCATTGCTTTTTGTTCTTGATGCAAAGCTCTTTGTGCACCGAAGGCTCTTGGTGACATAGGATGACATGTCGTTGTCTTGCTCGATGAAGAGTGGGTTGGTAGAAGAACTTGGCCTATCCATCATTCCAAGCAAATATGTGAGTGGGAGAAAGAGAAGAACTTATACCAAATGTACCTTGACCGATGTTGAAGATGGATCAATGATCACTCAAATGTGGAACAAGGAAATAGCACAATTGGTACCAATTCTTGTTGGTTCTCACACCTACACAAGTAAAAGCTTATGGTGGAGCTCGGTTAGGATGGTGGCACAAAATTTGAAGCAATTGTGAGTGAGCCTCAATAATGTTGGAAATGATTCACAAATTTGCAAATGCAACGAGTAGACCAATAGCAAGATATGGTACACGTAAACACACACGCAAAATAGATAAGTGGGGTCATGCAACCAAGGAATGAGCCAAAATGTGGAATCCATGAAAATGCTCTTGTTGCACAACACTAGAGAGACGCTAGCACGATTGCACAATAGGCGGATACGAAACTTGTGCACAACCTACTAGGCAAAAATGCAACGACTTCTATCCCAAGTATGCTATATGTATGGTATTCCGATGATATGATCCAAGATGATCGAGTATGAAAATCTTAATGTAGTATGATGCTATGGTTCTTGCTTATAAGCTCTTTGCTTATCTTTCCCTTTTGCTTAAAAGCTTGTTTGGCTCTTTCTCTTTTGAACTCTTTTCTCATGCAAAACTTCACGAACCAAGATAGCAATTGTGTATGCGATGGCAACTTTGTGACACAAGAGATGATACCAAGATATGCACCACGATGATATGGTATGTATGCTATGGGAAGTATGATCACTAATGTGCACAAGTCACGTTGCCGGCAATACTCAAAGGCTAGTCTCGATAGGCAAGGTACGCAAAATTGGCTATGGTGGTTATCAATGCAATGGCAAGGAGTAGACAAAGATGTCGTCGAGGTTACCGTCAAGGTAGTCGTTTGTAAGCAAGGACGGGTGTTGGCGAAGACGAGTCCTTGGCGAAGATGAGCGGTGGTGATGTTGATGTCGAACTGTACCTATATAGGCAAAACACAATAGGACATGGGAACCACGACTCAAATTCTCGAAGACCAAAACGTGTCAAAAATTGTCGGAGTTGATATCGGGTAAGCGATGGTGATGCTTGCGGAAAGTGGTGGTTGTAATGTGGATGATATGGTGGAGGACCTAGGCAAAGCTGTCGATCAGCTAAGGCTGAAACTTGCAGGGGCGGTAGTACCGCTTGGAAGGGTGGTAGTACCGCTTGTGGGGCTTCAGCGGTAGTACCGCTTGGCGGGGGCGGTAGTACCGCTTGTGTCGGGAAAATTCTGAGATCCGAATCGGGGCGAGTTTGGGGCGAAAAAGGATGATTTCAGCGGCAAATTGGATGGATTTCGTGGATGGGAAGTGGTGAAACTTGTGGGAAAGCTAGATCCACTCGTGGCAAAGCAAATCCATGGATCAAATCCAACAAAACTTCATCACACCAACAAATCACAAAAAAATTGGGGCTATTTTTGGTGTGGATTTTCGAAATTGGGGAAGAACACAACAAAATCAAGCTAGAAAAGAGGGTAGGGGCTCCAAATTCGTGATCAACCTTGGCTCATGATACCAAGATGATGTAGGGTAGAACCCTAGATGCCCGATCTTTCACGATTGGAGGGGATCCTACGAAGAACACGAAGAACACGAGGAGAAATCATGAGGGGAAACACGAGAGAATCACTCGAACCAACAAGATTCAGTCACACATATGCTAGATCCTCGAAACACAAAGAGTGATACACGATCCAAAGTCAACAAAGGACGATACAAAGGTCTTCTCCGTGAGGAGGCCTTGAAGGGTCTTCGCGTGATGGGGTCTTGAATCCGCTTGGGGGGTCTTCTCCGAAGAGGCCGTGAACTCCGATGGAGAAGTAACCAAGTGGATGAGCAAAACTATATCTCAAATATGAGCTAAACCAATGCTAACCCTAAAACATAGGAGGTGGAGGAGTATATATAGTCTAGGGCCACGAAGGGGTAAGTAAGGGGCGGAACAAGTACATGGGCCTCGGCCCAGAGACGTTGCGCGCAGGCAAGGCGGTAGTACCGGACCCTCGGGCGGTAGTACCTCTTGGAGCTCGGCGGTAGTACTGCTTGGAGCGGGCGGTAGTACCGCGCTGGGGCCGTTCGATCACAGGAGCTTGTCGGGTTCGGCGGTAGGAGGGTGGATGTCGGGCGGTAGTGCCGCTTGGATGAACCGGACTGGGCGGGTCCTCTTCATGCTCTCGATGTCCCTCTTGCACCGTAGCTTCTCGTAGGTCGGTTCCTTGGTATCTAAGCACACAAAGCATCTCCATTTGAGATAGTAGCCATGTCTCAAGTGGGTCAAAGGAGAGTTCAGCAATGAGAGAGTTAACCTTGTTTTCGATAGCTCTCGCACGAGCTCTTGTCATTGGTCCAAGTGGTGTCGTGGGAGATGTAGATACGTCCATGGGAATGATCGTGGGATGCTCCGCATCAAAATGTAAGTTGACTTTCTAAACTCTAGGACAGCCTTCAAAATGTAGTAACAAAAGATGATAGAAAAATGTTGCTTGGGAGTTGGTACGATTAGGTGCTAGCGGAAGTATCCGGTGTTCCCACTCCTTTACATGCAGCTCTGCTACTAATGCATAGTTTGACGACCATATGATCATGAAAACCATGCAATAATTTTGACAGTATGATATGTGTACACCATGCTACTCCTTCCGTTTTTAAATATTTGTCTTTCTAGAGATTTCAACAAATGACTACATATGAAGCAAAATGAAAGAATCTACGCTCTAAAATATGTCTATATACATCTGTACGTGGTAGCCTATTTGAATCTCTACATACACAAATATTTAGGAATAGAGGAAGTATAATTTTGCAAACCAATTTTCATTCCACATATAGAGAATCAAAACGACAAATTTAACAAATCCAACGGTGAATAGTACCCCTCCGGGAGTACATGACTTAGGAACCTGGTGGGAATAATAAACTGAGGTCGACTTTTGAAGATGAACCATACGCCACGGCATGTTCGGTGGCGTATAATTTGCATTTTGTTGGTCAGGCCGAGGACTAGTAGTTCGCCGTGCCCTTGTATATTTTGGATGGGTGGAGTATATGTTGCAACAGATACACCAGTCCATCTCAACACGACCAAACTATTTCTTGTAAATAATATCATGGTCCTAAAGATGATGAGGTCGTGAGAGTTGGGGTTGTGCATCCAGACATCCAGTGACAGATCAGCGTTGCCACGGTGACGACACACACGGCCAAGTCCGTCCAGACCGCCCGCCCAGGGATCTCGAACTCGAAGGGTAAATGCTTACAATCGGCACGCCGGCTGAACCGCTCGGCCGGTCGCGCGCACAACGTCAGATAAACGTCAGATAGACTCGTGAGGTATGCTTCGATTTACGCCACATCACCTAGCCAGCCAGCACACGCAAATCAACCTGTGGTTGAGTTGGTTAGGTGGATAGTGGTATCCCCAACCCACCAGGGTTTAAATCCTGGTGCTCGCATTATGACGTTCAGTGGGAGGAGACGTTTCCGTCGATGACGAGGCGCCTACGGTGACTTCGTAAATCTCAAGATGATATGTCGGCTCAGTCTTTCGGAGGTGCTCATTGTTAGACTGTATATGGATACGTAGACTTGTGTATACGTGTTGTACTTGTACTTGTATCCTTTGGTACTTATATATAATGAGATAGCCGCACCCCCAAGGGTGTCGAGCAGTTGCCCCAATATTCTAGTTTTACATGGTATCAGACTAGGGTTCCCGTCTTCCGCTACACCCCTTGCTGCCACCGCCGCCTCCGCCGATCGCTGCCGCCGCCTAGCCCGATGGCCTCCGCGCACTCCGCCGCCGCCTCGGCTTCCTCTCCTGCTGGCGCGCCCGTCGCTCCCTCGTCGCCCTTCCTCGCATCCCCCCCGCTCGCCACGGCTTGGCGGCAGCCGTCGCTACCCGCCGAAAGCCATCTGCAGGGCGGGCAGGGCGGGCAGGAGCAGGGCGGGCCGAGCCTGCCCCGGCCGCCGATCGCCACTGGTGGCGCCTCGCCCTCGACCTTCGCCTTCGCGCCGCCACCCTCTCGCGGCGCTACACCGTCCGCCTACGGGGCGGCTCCCCAACCCTACGGAGCCCCTCCGTCCTACTATGGCGCTACCCCGACCTACGCTCCGTGGTACGGCGCCCCTGCACCAACCTACGGCGCCGCGCCACCGATGCCTTCTACCTGGCCGATGCCTCCGCCGTCACAGATAGCGCCGTCACCCTATGGCGCGGCCTACGGCGCCGCGCCCGCCGTGTCTTCGGTGGCCACGCCTGGTCCGGTCGATGCCCCTTCCGGTCCTGGCTACGAGGCGTCCTTGGCCCTCGCTCCCCATGATGGGCAGAACATGGGTCCCCTTGCGGGTTATGCTCCGGCGCCATCGCCGTTCTACTTCTCGCATCTTCTTTCGGTGAAACTTACACCGGACAACTACCTATCCTGGCGGGCGCAGGTGCTACCTCTCCTACGGAGTCGCTACTTGGAGGGCTATGTTGATGGCTCTATCCCGTGTCCGCCGCCGTATCACCCGGCTCATCATGTGTGGGTGGCCCAAGACCAGGCGATACTTTCGGCCTTCCAGTCCTCGCTGACTCCGAGCGTGTCGTCGCTTGTCATCTTCGCCGCGACATCCCGGGAGGCTTGGTCTGCACTTCACAGCAGTTTTGCCTCTCAGTCTCAGGCGCGTGCTCACTCTATCCGCACTGAGTTGGGGGAGACCAAGCTTGGAGGCCTCACCATCACGGAGTACTTCAATAAGATGTCAGGACTTGCAGACACGCTGACCTCCATTGGCCAGCCCCTTGGAGAAGAGGACTTCACCACTCATGTGCTCAATGGCCTCGATGATGACTATGACAATCTCATTGAGAACGTCCATGGGCGCGAGGCGCCTCTCCCGCCACGGGAACTGTATGCGCGGCTCCTTGGTCGCGAACAGCGCATCAAAGCGCGTCGATCTACTCCGAGTTTTGCCTCTGCTAACGCTGCAACCCGTGGCAAATCACAGAAGCCGTCGCTCCCTGCCAAGCCAGCGGGCACATCTCAGCCATCACGGGGCGCCGCGCCCTCCATCACAGGGGGATCGCGGCCGGTGGCTTGCTGCCCCAGTTGTGGTGCTCAGCAGGCGTGTCAGCTGTGTGGGATTGAGCGCCATGTAGCTTCTCGCTGTCATCGCCGCTACAAGCATGATTTCCTTGGCCTCGGCAATAATGGCAAGGGGAATGAAAAACAGGCGGCCGCTGCGGTGGTGGATCATGAGCACGGGCGTACTCCATCCTACTCGATTGGTCCCTCGTGGTACATGGACACGGGAGCTACCAACCACCTCACCAACGACATGAGCAAGCTCTCGGTCCAGGAGCCTTATCGCGGTCATGATCAGGTGCACACCGCTAACAGAGCAGGTATGCGCATCTCCCATGTTGGTCAGGCATCCCTTCTTGCACACAATTCACGAAAACTGCATTTGTCTAACATCCTTCGTATTCCCACTGCTTCGCGTAGTTTGTTGTCTGTTCCACAACTTACTCGTGACAATAATGTCCTTGCTGAATTTCACCCTTTTCGTTTCTTTATCAAGGATCGGGACACGAGGGCCGTTCTGCTTAGCGGTCGTCTTCGTCGTGGCTTGTATGCACTTGACGCGCCAACCGCACCTCCCATGCAGTTTTCTCCTCAGGCGTTCAGTGGTGTTCGTGTCTTGCCCACACATTGGCACGCGCGACTTGGTCATCCTGCCGCTCCCATAGTCCGTCATGTGTTGCATCGTCATGAGCTACCAGTTGTGTCAAATAAAACTGCTGAAATTATTTGTGATGCCTGTCAGCAGGGCAAGAGTCACCAACTCCCGTTCTCAGAGTCTAGTCGTGTTGTGAAACATCCTCTTGAGCTTATTTTTTCCGATGTATGGGGTCATGCCCAAACGTCTGTTAGTGGCCATAATTATTATGTCAGTTTCATTGATGCTTACAGTCGGTTTACCTGGCTCTATCTTATTAAGAAAAAATCTGATGTGTTTGATGTGTTTATCCAGTTTCAAGCACATGTTGAGCGTCTCCTTCGCCAGAAAATTATTCATGTCCAAAGCGACTGGGGGGGTGAATACCACAACCTCAACTCATTCTTTAACAAGCTTGGGATTACACACCGTGTGTCTTTCCCCCATACGCATCAGCAGAATGGGACTGCCGAACGTAAGCATCGTCACCTTGTAGAAACTGGCATCACTTTGTTAGCTCATGCCTCCGTACCTTTTAGGTTCTGGAGTGATGCTTTCTCCACTGCCTGTTTTTTGATCAATAGGCTTCCTTCACGACTACTGAATATGAAAACCCCACTTGAACTCTTGCTCAATGAAATCCCAGACCACACCTTTCTCAAAGTCTTCGGGTGTGCCTGTTGGCCTCATTTGCGTCCATATAATAAACATAAGCTAGAGTTTCGGTCGAAAAAGTGCGTTTTTCTTGGGTATAGTTCCCTTCACAAAGGGTACAAATGCCTACATGTTCCCACCAATCGCGTTTACATTTCTCGTGACGTTGTTTTTGATGAGAATGTGTTTCCCTTTCGTGCACTTCCGAATACCTCTATCACTCTTATGCCAGACGCTTCTTCTACCACACCTCTGCCTGATCAATTTGTGGATGTTGCATATGCTCCTGTGTTGCTCCCTAACCATGTTGCAGGTGTTGGCCGTGGCGCTCGTCTCGAGCTCCTTGAAGAACAAGCATCGGCGCGTCCGGAGGACGATCGCGTGCATGGGGCATGCATATCGGGCGGCACACCGCAACCCGCACGAGCGGCGCCCGCGGCTGCCTCGCGGGCATCGCCCGACCCCGCTCCGCGAGCGGCGTCCTCGCCCGCCTCGTGGGAGTTGCCCGAGCTGGCCTCGCAGGAGGTTGCTCCTGGGCCAGCCACGCCAGGCTCACCTGGGCCGGTTTCGGCTCCCGATGGGCCGGCCACCCCAGGCTCGCCTGCTTCTTCGGTGCTCAGCGGCTCCGGCGTGGGCCTGGGCGACGTGGCCGTGTCGGGCGCCACACCGCCCACCTCCCCGACGCCCAGTGGCTCCAGCGTGAGCCCTGGCGACTCGGGGTCGCCTTCTTTGTCGCCTGCATCATGCCCTGCATCGTCACCACAACCTGTTGCTCCTCGACATCGCACGCGCAGTCAGACCGGTGTCTTTCAGCCTAAGATCCGAACCGATGGGACTGTTGCATGGCTCGCCGCGTGCATGGCTCATGCTGCTGTGGATCCCACTGCTGAGCCTCGCCACTTTCAGGCTACACTAGGCATTCCCCACTGGCGTGCCGCGATGGAACAGGAGTTTCAAGCATTGCTAAAGAATGACACCTGGCAGCTTGTTCCTCCAGTGTTTGGGGTCAATATCATTGACTCTAAGTGGGTGTTTAAAGTTAAACGGCATGCTGATGGCTCCATTGAGCGTTACAAGGCAAGGTTAGTGGCTAACGGCTTCAAACTGAGATATGGTCTTGACTATGAAGACACGTTCAGTCCAGTTATCAAGCCTACTACCATTCGTCTGCTACTATCCCTTGCTATTACTCGAGGATGGTTTCTCCGTCAGCTTGATGTGCAGAACGCTTTTTTGCATGGAGTTCTGGAGGAGGAGGTTTATATGCGTCAGCCACCAGGGTTTGTGGATCCTGCACGTCCTAATCATCTCTGTCGTCTTTTTAAGGCGCTCTATGGTCTTAAGCAGGCTCCCCGTGCCTGGCATGCACGTCTTGGTTCGGTTTTGCGAGCACTTGGGTTCATTCCTTCTACTACTGGCACATCACTGTTCCTTCTTCAACGCCCTAAGGTTACGATGTATTTACTGGTCTATGTTGATGATATTATTCTCATCAGTTCCTCAGATGCTGCGGCAGACCGCCTTGTGGCTGCATTGAGTGGTGATTTTGCTGTTAAGGATCTCGGTGCTCTGCATTTCTTCCTTGGTCTGGAGGTGTCACGGTCTTCTGCTGGAGTCACTCTTACTCAGAAGAAGTACGCTCTGGATTTGTTGCGTCGTGCTGGTATGCTGCAGTGTAAACCTGTCGCTACTCCTATGTCTGCCACTGATCGGTTGTCTGCTTTTGATGGTGATCCTCTCTCCTCTGATGATGCCACTGAGTACCGCAGTCTTGTTGGAGGCCTGTAGTATCTTACTATCACCAGACCAAATGTCTCTTATGCAGTCAATCGTGTCTGTCAGTTTCTTCATGCGCCCACGACATCCCATTGGTCCGCTGTGAAGTGCATTCTGCGATATATATGCCTCACTGCATCTCATGGTTTGCTTCTCCAGCGTGCGCCGTCTTATGAGATCTCGGCCTTCTCTGATGCTGACTGGGCTGGTAGTCCTGATGACTGGCGATCCACGAGGGGGTATGCAGTGTTTCTTGGTCCCAACTTGATTGCCTGGAATGCTCGCAAGCAGGCTACGGTGTCTCGCAGCAGCACAGAAGCCAAGTACAAAGCAGTTGCTGATGCGACAGCTGAGATCATTTGGGTTCAGTCCTTGCTGAGGGAGTTGCGAGTTCCTTCAGTTCACACTCCAGTGCTTTGGTGTGATAACATTGGTGCTACATACTTATCATCTAACCCAGTGTTTCATGCTCGAACAAAACATATTGAGGTTGACTATCACTTTGTTCGAGAGCGTGTTGCACAGAAGCTGCTTAGCATCAAGTTCATATCATCAAAGGGTCAACTTGCTGACATCTTCATGAAGCCTCTTCCACAACCACAGTTTGTAGGCTGCAGGCGCAATCTTAACTTAGTTTGTACTTCAGGCCACAGTTAAGATTGAGGGAGGGTGTTAGACTGTATATGGATACGTAGACTTGTGTATACGTGTTGTACTTGTACTTGTACCCTTTGGTACTTATATATAATGAGATATCCGCACCCCCAAGGGTGTCGAGCAGTTGCCCCAATATTCTAGTTTTACACTCATAGGGGTAGGGTGTGCGTGTGTGCGTTCATAGGGATGAGTGTATGCGCGTGTATATGAGCGCTTGTGTCTGTACTGATGCTCAAAAAAAAGCCAGCACACACGCAACCTTAGAGCATCTCCAGCCGTTCGGCCCCCAGGGCGCCGAAAAAGAGCGGCCTGGGGGCGAGCCGGCGCTAGATCGTCCTCCGGGTTCGGTTCGCTCTCAGTCACAGGCCCACGGTCGCCGTGGGTTCGTCGAAGTTCATTTTATTTTATGTTTGCAAATTCGGCAACACTAGTGCAGAACCGGGCAATAGCACCGGTTCGTAAGGCCCTTTAGTGCCGCTTCCATAACCGGCACTAAAGCCCCCCCCCTTTAGTACCGGTTCAGCACGAACCGGTGCTAAAGGGAAACCACGTGGCACGAGCCAGCTCCAGGGGCCTGGAGCCCTTTAGTACCGGTTGGTAAGACCAACCGGTACTATAAGGTTTGGGAGGTTTTTAGTTTTATGATTTCTTTTTCATTTAATTTTGTGCTTCCATTTTAATTCTTTTTCGTTCGCTGGTATTTTATGATACTACACATTATACACGTTATGCAT
>NC_041383.1:129037214-129045345 GCF_002162155.2 Triticum dicoccoides | reverse complement strand
ATATATATATATATATATATATATATATATATATATATATATATAATTTCTAGTAGAACCAATCATGCATATATATATCATCAATGTCTCACAAACCATCATATTAATTAATTCACACATACACACATGTATAGCTATATACAATTTCTCCTACATATGCACATGTTGCCTTCGGAGCCAGTGGCATTAGCCTAATTGGTGCCTTCGGAGCACGATGACAATTGAAAGTGGTTTTCATGGGGGCGGTAGCGGGTAATAGTATTCTCCCTTCGGATTTATGACCTGGTCGAGCAAAAATCCCGCTATTTCCTCTTGAAGTGCTTCTACGCGCTCCGTTTCTAGGAGCTTCGCCCGCACCTCTCTGAACTGTTAAGAAGGAGATCAATATGCATGTGTATTAGTTGTGTGACTAGATATCGATAATGGTGTAAAAATTGTGAATAGTGTTTTGACAAGCGTACCCATTCCTGTTTTTGAGATCTGCTCCTTTCGGACGCCATCATGCGAATGTTCTCGCAAATGCAGAATGCACACAGATCAGTCCCCTGCGCCTGCTTCAGGGCCTTTACGAGAATGGAATTTGATCAGATAATAATTAATCAAGCATGATAATTAAAGAGATGGCAGCTAGCTAGCTAGCTAGTACTACTTGATTACTTACCTTGGGTCTTCCCCATTTAAGCTTTTCTTTCCATTCGCCTTCCGTGATGCTGATGAACCTTGCCCAAGCCCTGCCCGCCGACAAAGAAAATGAATAAAGGGGTTATTAAATAGTTCATATCATGAAATGACGAACTAAATAGGCCGAGATATATAGTTAATAATGATTGGAATTACCTGTTGACTATCCCAAACAAGATGTTATAGTCAGTTTTTTCTTTGAGTAGTGAGTCTAGTATTTCAACTGTTCCGGCGTCAACTTTAATGATACACAAGACCCAGTGAAATCTGCATGCACAATGTTTGCATGTCTTAATTAAGCGGGCATATGTAAGAAAAAACATGTAGCTAGCTAGTAGGCAAAAACAGAGAATTTGTAGTACAAGACAGTGTGACTCACTGGAAGTTGTAAGGAAGTACTATATCTTCATTGTATTTGAGGCGCTTCAAGAACTCTAGCATGGTGTCCTCTACGGCCTTTTGATGACGTGCATCTATTTTCCATGTGTATTCATTAACGGTGTTTGGGTCAATGAACCCAATGCCATAGCGTCCACCTTTTCTCATTTCATACATCTTCATCCTGCATATAATACCACAGAAAAGAATATAGTGAAGATAATTACAGGTAATGATTGATCAAAAGGATCACTAGAGTTAGCTTGAGACTTAAATTACAGAAAGAAATCACTTACAGACAATAGCAACTGACGATAGATTTGTCGAGTGCGTCTTGATTGTATAACTGAAACAGTTCAGAATACTCAACGGACACAGCTTTCTCATGGTAGTAATGCCCCTCCTTGACATTCACCATGAGGGACAATCGATCGAAAATCTTGGTAATGTTCATGTACCATTGATGCAATTCATACATTCTCGTTGGGAGGTTCTTGACCTTGTCTGGCTCGACCAAAGGTTGGCCCCGGACATATTTCTGTTTTATTTCATCCTCTCTAAGCACAGGCATGGGCTCGATCTCGAGGAGTTGTCCAACAGTGATTTTGAGAACTTCAGCCTGCATTATATGGTCCTCCATTATTACCACATTGCCCACCTCAGGAACGTAAACTGTTTGCCCACAATAATATTGGGCGCGCGTACTGTCACGTGTTGTTGGCACAACAAGCGAGGGGATCGATTGCGCCGCCTGTTCTCCCAGCTGGGGAATGGTTTTCTCGCATTTTTTGACAGTTGCTTCTTGTTTGCTCGATCCCGAGCTCGCCTCCTTACGTAGACGTGCTCGATTTAACTTCCTGATGTGGCGCTCATAGTCTGTGTCAACAGGCTTGGGAGCTGGTGGTTTAGCCATACGAATGAAGTGGTCAATCATTTCCTCAGGCACTTTCTCCCTTGGCGGCGTTGGCGGTTTCGGTGCAAAATGGGCTTCCACCTCGGACTTCGATATGGCTGTGATTTCCTCCTCGGACCTGGCATAAGCCCTCTGCGGAAGAGGCGTGAGGCTTGGACCATATTTATATCGCTTGCCTCCGCCTGTACTTCCTGTACTACCTCAACTCGTACCGCTACGCACCATAGCTGCGGGGTGTCTCTTCTGCGATTGTTGAGGCGGCGGAGACGGCTGACGGGGCTGAGTTGGACGAGGAGGAGTGGCCGCCTGAAGCTGTGCCGGACTTGGAGGAGGAGTGGCCCGAGGTTGTGCCGGACTTGGAGGAGGAGTGGACGTCTGACGCTGTGGCAGACTTGGAGGAGGAGGAGTGGCCTGACACTTTGTCGGACTTGGAGGAGGAGTGGCCTGACACTTTGCTGGACTTGGTGGACTTGCAGGAGCGGGAGACTGCTGACTCGGTGGCGGACTTCGACAAGGAGTCGGCTGACGCGGTGTCGGTGGCCTTCGAAAGATGATGCAATCCTTTTTCCATAGGATGATACGATGGTTGGCGTCTCTGAGAAAGCGCTCGTCGTCACCTCCAGGAATGTCAAGCTCTAGCTTCAAATATGGGTCCACCACCTCATCAACCAAGACACGAGCATAGCCCACTGGAATCGGGTTGCAATGGAAGGTTGCCTCGGGGGAATTTGTAAAAGCAACGGCGTCCGCCACCTTCATGGATATGTTCTTCATTTTGACGTGTAGCTCGCAGCTAGTGTTCTCCGTGATGTCATCCACGGGGTATCTACCCAGCATTGCGTCGTCTGGGGCGGAACCCACGCTGCTTCTCGGCATGGATGGGGCGGTGCTATCCAATGCTGGATCATTCGCTAGCTGCTGCAGCTGCTGAGACCCCCTTTGTTGGGTAAGTGAGTCGATCTGCTCCTGCTATCGCTGGAATTTGACTACCAATTCCGCTTGACTTGCTTCTAGGCCTTGAAGGCGTTCATAGTCCCGCTTCCTCTGCTCCTCCTCCATCTTCCTCTTCTTCTCCTCCGCAAATCCTCAACCCATGAAATTCAACTTAAAAACTTTACTGAAAAAGGACGTGGATTTCTCGGACCTGATTGCCCCTTTCACACGTAAAGAAATTGATGATGTGGTCTCGGAAATGCCACCAGATCGGGCACCTGGCCCTGATGGTTTCAATGGGGCCTTCTTAAAAGCATGTTGGCCAATCATTAAAAATGACTTCTATCTTCTATGTGATGAGTTCCATCAAGGCGGCCTCAATCTTGAAAGCATCAATGCAGGTTTCATCACTTTGATCCCCAAGGTTAATTCGCCTGAAGGTGTTAATGACTTCCGTCCGATCACTCTTCTTAACTGCTGTTTAAAGTTGATCACCAAACTCTTGGCGAATAGGCTCCAAAAAATTATTCTTAGCATTGTGCACCGAAATCAATATGGTTTTCTTCGTGGCCGATCGATTCATGACTGCCTTGCCTGGGCTTTTGAATATATTCACCAGTGTCAGGCCTCCAAAAGAGAGATTGTTCTCCTTAAACTAGACTTTGCGAAGGCCTTTGACACGATCGAGCACTCTGCCATGCTGCTAATTTTGAAGAACATGGGTTTCCCGCCCAAATGGTTGGCCTGGATGGAGAGCATCTTCGCATCGGGTAAATCCTCTATGTTACTTAATGGGGTGCCAGGGAGACAGTTCTGGTGTAAATGTGGTGTTCGTCAAGGCGATCCGATGCCCCCCCTAATTTTTGTGCTTGCAGCGGACCTACTTCAAAGTGCTATCAACGCAGCACTCGAGCAGGGCTTGATCGCACATCCCATCCCTCCTACGGGTGACGCTAACTACCCTGTAATCCAATACGCTGACGATACTATTCTCGTCCTTCCGGCCTGCATAGACCAAGCAGCTAGGATCAAGCTCATCCTCGAAGATTATGCCACCTCCATTGGTTTGAAGATCAACTTTCAAAAATCCACGCTTGTGTCGATTAATACACCGCAGACCAAATGTGATGACTTGGCCCGTCTCTTTGGATATACACAGGCCAACATGCCCTTTACTTATCTCGGTCTGCCCCTGGGCACTACCCGGCCTTTGGTCCTTGATCTGACGCCATTTGTCTGAAAGCAGAAAGGAAAATCACCGCTGCTATGTCCCTAATGTCCTACGCGGGCAAGCTTGCTTTGGTCAACTCGCTCATCACCTCATTGGCTATCTACCCAATGGGGACTCTCAGACTGCCGCCCAAGATACTGGCTCAACTTGATAGAATCCGTAGACACTGCCTATGGAACAAACGCACGGCGGATGGGGATAAGCAGAATTCATTGGCGGCTTGGGACATGGTTTGTCAGCCAAAGAAGTGTGGTGGTTTGGGCATCATTAACCTTAAAATTCAGAATGAGGCTCTCTTGCTCAAATTCCTGCACAAATTCTACAACAGAATGGATGTCCCTTGGGTTCGGCTCATTTGGGAAACATATTATGCTGACTCCATCCCGCATGCTTCGGACAGTTGTGGCTCCTTTTGGTGGCGTGACATTGCAAATCTTATGCCGATATACCGTGGCATTACCCAAGTGCAGGTTAAACGTGGCGCTTCGGTCCTGTTCTGGAAAGATTACTGGAATCAGTCCATCTTAGCAGAGAAGTATCCACGCGCTTTCTCTTATGTCATTAATGAGGATTTGTCTGTGCATGGATTCTTGACTGCCCCCGCCCTCCACGAAACCTTTCAGTTGCCTCTGTCAGTGCAAGCTCATGACGAGCTCAAGCTCCTACAAGCTGATTTGGCTGCCGTGAGTTTGGAAGATCGTGACGATGTCTGGTCCTATTGTTGGGGATCTACTGTGTTCAAAACCACAGCGTACTATCAGTTTGTTTTCCGTGATGTGGTTGCACACGTGACATTCCAATGGCTTTGGAAGACTAAATGCATACCAAAAATCAAAGTCTTTGGTTGGTTTATGCTCTCGGATCGGCTCAACACAAGGAACATGCTCAAACGGCGTCACTACAATATTGGTAACAACTTTGATTGTCTTCTTTGCGGGCAGCACATTGAAGAAACGGTGGAGCATCTCTTCTTTCATTGTACCTTCAGTCAGGAATGTTGGGGCCTGCTGAATATATCTTGGGCCGCACACGGGAATAGGTTGCATCTGCTAGAGAACCTAAAGACGCAACACCCCAGGAAAATGATCATGGAAATATTCCTCACTGCTGCTTGGAGCCTTTGGAAGGAACGCAACAACAATTACTTTAGACGTGTGTTGCCCTCCGTTCCCTCTTGGTTCACTAGATTCAAGGAAGACTTTGGCAATATCAGCTATAGGCTGCCTAGTAGAAAGAGACATGTTGTCTCCTCCTTTTTACAAAATCTACCACAACTTAGTTAGGATTGTGTCTTCCTGCTAACCCTTCCCCCCCCCCCATTGTAAAAATCACCATGTAACTGCTCCTTTGCTTATTTATATATACATGCAGTAGGAGCCTCTCCTACTGTCTTAACCCTCAAAAAAAATCTTCTTTCTCCACGGGTTCTGTAGTCGTTGTTCCAGTCCGAAAACCCCTCATACCACGGAATAGCGCCCTTGCCTCGTGTTCTTCCCGGGTGTTCAGGATTTCCCAGGGCATGCGTAAGCTCGTCGTTCTCTCTGTTGGGCTGGAACACCCCCGATCGTGCCTCTTCTATTGCAACAAGTATCGCATCGTCGGCTCCCTTCAGACTTGCCCTCGTCGAAACATTGCCTGTCTTCGGGTCCAACTCCCCCCCATGCGCATAGAACCAAGTCCTGGCCCTGGGGGGCCAGCTCTTAGTAACCGGAGTGGCACCTGCATCCTCCATCTCTTTCTCAGACTTATCCCACTTAGGCATTGCCACCGCATAGCCACCTGGCCCCAGCTTATGGAACTTATCCTTTTTTCGGCATTCTTCTTGTTTATTCTCGACCGTTCCTTAGCTAATTCCGAATCCTTGAATTTCACGAAATCGTCCCAATGAGCACGTTGGTTCTCTAGTGTTCCCTCGAATACTGGAGTCTTCCTTCCTCCCTTGACGTACTTGTCCCATTCACGATTCTTGTGGTTCTTGAATGCAACCGCCATCTTCCTAAGAGCAGCGTCCTTGACTTTCTGCACATCTGCTTCTGTGAAATGATCTGGTAGGGTGAAATGTTCCATGAGAGTATCCCAAAGCAGATCTTTTTGATTCTTGTCGACAAAAGTAACATCTGGACGTGGAGCAGCGTCCTCTTTGCCTTTTTGTCTTTTGTCTTTTGCTGGCTCTCTCCATTCTTGAAGGGAGATCGGGAGTTGGTCCTTCACAAGAACTCCGCACTGACGAACGAACTTGTCCGCAATCTCCTTAGGCACTAATGGTTCGCCATTAGGTCTGACTGCCTCGATATTGTACTTTACGCCCTCGTTCAACTTTTTGTTCGGGCCTCGTTTCATCCTTTTGCCTGAAGATTTGCTCGATCCGGATGGCTGAAAGAACAAAGATCGATTCGTTAATATATCTTCAAGTCATTTAAAACATGTGATGATCACCAGATACCTGCTTATATAAATATATATACCTCACCGGTCTTTGTTGTTTCAGGATCAACATGTTCTTCGTCATCGTCATAATCGTAGTTCATGACTTCATCAATTCGGTCGTCGCGGTCGAATATCATATCACTCTCTCCGGTGTTGTTTAGAAATTCGGAGCCGTCATAATCTTCTTCATTCTGATCATCATCTGGCCCGCGTATCATATCGAACATGGTCTATTCTCCCTCTCTGTCGGTATTGTCTGCCATAGCTTTTATTTAACTAATTCAAAAGAAATATAAAACAATTTAGTATTCAAATTACATCGTCTCGAATAATAGATATAATCTCGAATACTTCGTCTAGAATAATAGATATAATCTCGAATACATCGTCTCGAATAATATATAATATTGAATAGTACATCACTGGCTAGCTAATTAAAGATCGAATACTACAGAAGAATCTAGGACACTCGCGGTTCCTGCGGCGCGGGCGGTGGACACCCAAAGAGAAGGAACCCTCACAGGATCATAGCTGAAGTGAGATCCCCGAAGATACTGCCAGGTATTGGAGAACCTGCCGCCCTCTAACGCAACCATGTAGCGATGGACGTGCTCGTCCTCCTCCCTGACACGGCGACGTACCACCTCCAGCGGGGCCGGATCCCTCTGCACCGAAACTGGCCCACGCAAACGCCACCAAACGAGATCAGGGTCGACGACGGGACCCAGGGCCGGGTTCCTCATCAAGCGGCGCGCCCCTCCAGGCAGCACCTCCCAGTGCCAGCCCGGCGGAGCCCAGTCCCGGACATGGGTCGGCTGGACATCGTCGCGGACGGGTCGACGGCGAGGATGCGGGCCGGGCATCGTCGAGAACAAATACTAGCTATATGCACGCAAAAAGTAATATTTTTTTAATGATTGGATTTTGATAACTAAAATTTCTAACATTTCTACTATTTCAAAAATCTATATACTATTTCATACTAATTAAGCATCTAACACTAAAAACAAAAAACACAACTTCTATACATCCATTAAAAAACTGAAAAACAACATTATATAAAAAATTTCCATACTAATTAAACACTAATTATATACTAATAATAATAATCTAAATTATATACTAATTAAACATAAAAAATTTCCATACTAATTAAACACTAATTTCCATATAAATTTTTTTGATAACTAAAACAATAATAATCTAAATAATCTAAACTAATTAAACATACAAAATACGTATATACTAATATATACATGCCTTAATTCATACATATGTGTGTGTGTGTTCCATATAAAACATTTTGATAACTAAAACAACAATAATCTAAATAATCTAAATTATATACTAATTCATGCTTGTGTGTGTGTGTGTTTTGATAACTAAAACAATAATAATCTAAATAATCTAAATTATATACTAATTCATGCGCTTGTGTGTGTGTGTGTGCTCAGGGCCGGGAGGGCGGCGCCCATGGTGGCCGCCGGGGGCGAGGGAGAGAGGTTAGAGGGGGAGAGCTCACAGCGGGGCGACGGCGACGGCGAGGCGACGGCGGCGACGGGGACGGG
>NC_041383.1:129035831-129036673 GCF_002162155.2 Triticum dicoccoides | reverse complement strand
GACGGAGATGACGGCGGCGGCGACGAGGGGCGGGGACGGCCGGGGTCGGCGACGAGGGGCGGGGGCGGCGACGTCGACGGGGACGGTATCGATTGGGGCAGGGCGGCGCGACGGAAAGGGAGAGGAAACAGAGGGAAGAAACAGAGGGAAACTGAAATTTTTTAAGTGTTGTATATATAGGATGGACCTTTAGTACCGGTTGGAGCCACCAACCGGTACTAAAGGTCTGTTTTGGCCAGGCCAAGCGGCGGGAAGCGACCCCCTTTAGTACCGGGTGGTGGCACAAATCGGTACTAAAGGCCCCCCCTTTAGTACCGGTTTGTGCCACGACCCGGTACTAAAGGGGGTGCGCTGGCGCAGGTGCGGTGCGGCAAGTTTAGTCCCACCTCGCTAGCCGAGGGGCGACCGCACTGGTTTATAAACCCCCGTGCGGTCGCTCTCTCGAGCTCCTCTCCAAAGCAGGCTTACTGGGCCTACGTGTTCTTTGCAGCCCTGTGGGCCCACTTGGCCTTTGCGGGCCTGCATCCTAGCCCAACGACAGGTTGGGTTTCTAGTCATATGTAGGCCGCTCTGGCCTAGTAGGCGGGCTTTTTTTATTTTATTTTTTGCTTTATTTATTTTTGTGTTTTTTTGTGTATTTAGAGTTTCTTTGTGAACATTTTCGTTTTAGGTACAAAAAATTACAAACTTTCTGTTAGGGCTTTTTTTATTTTTTTTTATTTATTTATTTTTGTGTTGTTTTTTTGTGTATTTAGAGTTTCTTTGTGAACATTTTTGTTTTAGGTACAAAAAATTACAAACTTTCTGTTAGGGCTTTTTTTTATTTTTTTGCTTTATTTATT
>NC_041383.1:128987878-129035716 GCF_002162155.2 Triticum dicoccoides | reverse complement strand
TTTTTTGTGTATTTAGAGTTTCTTTGTGAACATTTTTGTTTTAGGTACAAAAAATTACAAACTTTCTGTTAGGGCTTTTTTTTATTATTTTTTTGCTTTATTTATTTTTGTGTTGTTTTTTTTGTGTATTTAGAGTTTCTTTGTGAACATTTTTGTTTTAGGTACAAAAAATTACAAACTTTCTGTTAGTGCCCGTAGTTTTCAAATTTGAATAGTTTAAATTTTGAATTATTTGAAATTAGTGTGAATCACTAGTTTGTGAATAACTTAACTTTAAAAATCAGTAAAGGCATGAAAGAATTTGTTTGCACATAAAATTTCTTCGCGTTTCAAATGCCAAAACACATAACTACCCTAACTATTACAGAGATTCCCCTCTCGGTGCGAAACACAGAAGAAAGTGATGATAATGAAGCCGATCACATCCCAGATCTTTGGGTGTGAAACTTTTTCTTCGTGTGTGTCCCTTTGCGCCGTAACCATGGAAAATCTTCATCATTTAACGGGATGCTCGGGTCAATATTCACTGTGAATGGAGCAATTTCATCAAACTTTTCATAATCTTCTGACTTGTCTGTCTTGTCATCCACTCCCACGATGTTTCTCTTCCCAGAAAGAACTATGTGCCGCTTTGGCTCATCGTACGATGCATTCGCTTCCTTATCTTTTCTTTTTCTTGGCTTGGTAGACATGTCCTTCACATAGAAAACCTGTGCCACATCATTGGCTAGGACGAATGGTTCGTCTGCATACGCAAGATTGTTGAGATCCACTATTGTCATTCTGTACTGCAGGTCTTCCGTTACCCCGCCTCGTGTCATATTGACCCATTTGCACCGAAACAAAGGGACCTTTAAACCACGTCGATAGTCAAGCTCCCATATGTCATGTATATAACCATAATATGTTTCCTTTCCCGTCTTGGTTTCTGCATCAAAGCGGACACCACTGTTTTGGTTGGTGCTCTTCTTATCTTGGGCGATCGTGTAAAATGTATTACCATTTATCTCGTACCCTTTGAAACTCATTATATTCGAAGATGGTAACTGGGACAGCAAGTACATGTCATGTTCAATAGAGGTGTCATGCATGGTACGTGTCTGCAACCAGCTGGCAAAACTCCTGGTTTGTTCACGTGTAATCCAGTCATCAGACCGCTCCGGGTGTTTGGAGCGTAGCAAATTCTTGTGTTCATCCATATACGGAGCCACCAAGGCGGAATTCTGTAGAACTGTGTAGTGTGCTTCAGTGAGAGAATGTCCGTCCATACATATTATTTGTTCCCCTCCTAGCGTGTCTTTTCCATCCAGTCTGCCCTTATGCCGCGATTCAGGAACACCAATCGGCTTAAGGTCAGGAATAAAGTCAATACAAAACTCAATGACCTCCTCATTTTGATGGCCCTTGGAGATGCTTCCTTCTGGCCTAGCACGGTTATGAACACATTTCTTTAAGACTCCCATGAACCTCTCAAAGGGGAACATATTGTGTAGAAATACAGGACCCAAAACGTTAATCTCTTCGCATAGGTGAACTAGGACGTGCGTCATGATGTTGAAGAAGGATGGTGGGAACACCAACTCGAAACTGACAAGACATTGCACCAAATCATTCTGTAACCTTGGTATGATTTCTGGATCGATTACCTTCTGAGAAATTGCATTGAGAAATGCACATAGCTTCACAATGGCTAATCGAACATTTTCCCGTAGAAGCCCCCTCAATGCAACCGGAAGCAGTTGCGTCATAATCATGTGGCAGTCATGAGACTTTAGGTTCTGGAACTTTTTCTCTGCCATGTTTATTATTCCCTTTATATTCGACGAGAAGCCAGACGGTACCTTAATACTGAGCAGGCATTCAAAGAAGATTTCCTTCTCTTCTTTGGTAAGAGTGTAGCTTGCATGACCCTGATGTATGCCGTCTTCTCCGTGCATACGTTGCTGGTCCTCCCGTGCCTCAGGTGTATCTTTTGTCTTCCCATACACGCCCAAGAAGCCAAGCAGGGTCACGCAAAGATTCTTCGTCACGTGCATCACATCGATTGCGGAGCGAACCTCTAGGTCTTTCCAATATGGCAGGTCCCAAAATATAGATTTCTTCTTCCACATGGGTGCGCGTCCGTCAGCGTCCTTTGGAATAGGTTGTCCGCAGGACCCTTTCCAAATATCACCTTCAAATCCTTGACCATATCATGTACATCAGCACCAGTACGGTGGCGAGGCTTCGTCCGGTGATCCGCCTCACCTTTGAAATGCTTGCCTTTCTTTCTTACGAGATGCCTGCTCGGAAGAAATCGACGATGTCCCAGGTACACATTCTTCTTACAACTATTCAAATATATATTGTCCGTATCATCCAAACAGTGCGTGCATCCGTGGTATCCCTTGTTTGTCTGTCCTAAAAGGTTACTAAGAGCAGGCCAATCATTGATGGTCATGAACAACAATGCCTTTAGGTTAAATTCTTCCTGTTTGTGCTCATCCCATGCACGTACACCTGTTCCATTCCACAGTTGTAAGAGTTCTTCAACTAATGGCCTTAGGTACACATCAATGTCGTTGTCGGGTTGTTTAGGGCCTTGGATGAGCACTGGCATCATAATGAACTTCCGCTTCATGCACAACCAAGGAGGAAGGTTATACAAACATAGAGTCACAGGCCAGGTGCTATGGTTGCTGCTCTGCTCCCCAAAAGGATTAATGCCATCTGCGCTTAGACCAAACCATATGCTCCTTGCGTCATCTGCAAACTCCTTTCCCGTACTTTCTTTTGATTTTTCTCCACTGCGACCCGTCAGCGGGTACTCTCAACTTTCCGTCTTTCTTACGGTCTTCTCTGTGCCATCGCATCGCCTTGGCATGCTCTTTGTTTTGGAACAAACGTTTCAACCGTGGTATTATAGGAGAATACCACATCACCTTGGCAGGAATCTTCTTCCTGGGGCGCTCGCCCTCGACATCACCATGCTCATCGCGGCTGATCTTATAGCGCAATGCACCACATACCGGGCAAGCATTCAAATCCACGTACTCACCGCAGTAGAGGATGCAATCATTAGGGCATGCATGTATCTTCTGCACCTCTAACCCTAGAGGGCAGACAACCTTCTTTGCTTCGTACGTACTCTCGGGCAATTCGTTGTCCTTTGGAAGCATATCCTTTATCATTACCAGCAACTTTCCAAATCCCTTGTCAGATACACCATTCTCTGCCTTCCATTGCAGCAATTCCAGTGTGGTGCCCAGCTTTTTCTTGTCACCTACGCAATTCGGGTACAACAATTTTTTGTGATCCTCTAACATGCGCTGCAACTTCTTCTTCTCCAAATCACTTGCGCAGTTTCTCTTTGCATCGGCAATGGCCCGACCTAGATCATCAACGGGCTCATCTGATGCCTCTTCTTCAGCTTCTTCCCGCATTGTCGGCTCAGCTTCTTCCCGCATTACCGGCTCAGCTTCTTCCCCCATTGTTGTATCATCGTATTCAGGGAACCCATGGCCAGGATAGCTGTCGTCGTCCTCTTCTTCTTCATTGTCTTCCATCATAACCCCTCTTTCTCCGTGCTTGGTCCAAACATTATAGTGGGGCATGAAACCGGACTCAAACAGGTGGACATGAATGGTTCTTGACGTAGAGTAATTGCGATCATTCTTACAGCCAGCACATGGACAAGGCATAAAACCATCCGCCCGCTTGTTTGCCTCAGCCGCAAGCAGAAAAGTATGCACGCCCTCAACGAACTGGGGAGAGCATCGGTCATCGTACATCCATTGCCGGCTCATCTTCATTACACAACACCGAATAGACCAAATTAATACAAGTTCATACATAAAGTTCATACAACACTTAAATGCAACAAACAAATAACTCTCTAGCTAAAGCATTTAAATGCAACAACAAATGTGATCAAGATCGCAACTAAGGTAACAATTGATCCAATAGCATAATGATACCAAGCCTCACTATCGATGGCATATTTTCTAATCTTTCTAATCTTCAAGTGCATTTTCTCCATCTTGATCTTGTGATCATCGACGACATTGGCAACATGCAACTCCAATTCCATCTTCTCCCCCTCAATTCTTTTCAATTTTTCTTTCAAGTACTCGTTTTCTCTTTCAACTAAATTTAACCTCTCAACAATAGGGTCGGTTGGAATTTCCGGTTCACATACCTCCTAGATAAAAATATCTATGTCAACTTGATGGGCATAATTATTTGTCATAAACACGAAATGCAACAAATAGTTTAAAAGAGAATATACCACATCTGAATCATAACAAGGACGAGGGCCGACGGGGACGGATATCAAAACCATGGCACTATGTATAACAAACAACGTACGGGTAAGATAATTATTATACGAGTAACTATATATCCAAATCACACAAACATCATTTTTTTATATAAAATTTCATGAACAAGAGGCTCACCACAAGGTGGTGCCGGCGACGGGACGGTGCGGGCGATCGACGGTGGTTACGACGGAGATTTAGAAGGCACTAAGTAAACCACACCTACATATGCAAACTAAGTATTATTTTGACCTCATATTGCATATAAATCAAATACTACCACATATAATTCCTCCCAAATTACTAAAACCCACAATTAATCACTATATAAACCAATGCAAGAGCTAATCTAGCAATGAGAGATGAAAGGACAAAGTTGCTAACCTTGGTGATCATTTGAATGGATGAGGGCCTGCAAATCTTGACAAATTTGAGGCAATTTTTGTGATGAACTCGAGAGGAAGAAGGGAAGAACAAAAGAGAGGGAGAGGGGAAAGGGGAAGAACAGAGTGCGGGTGGACGAAGGATTTATATAGGACGACCTTTAGTACCGGTTCGTGCCACGAACCGGTACTAAAGGTGCTGGAAGGGCCCCACTCTGACAACATCCTGCCACCACTCTCATTAGTACTGGTTCGTGGCACGAACCGGTGCTAAATGTTTGCCACGAACCGGTACTAAAGAGCTCCTCCCGGCTAGCCGTTGGAACCGGCACTAATGGACATATTAGTGCCGGTTCTGTTACAAACCGGGACTGATGTGTCTCACATTTGACCCTTTTTCTACTAGTGCAACTTCTGCATGAACTCGGCCATTTTCGTCGAAATTTATACAAAAACTTAAAAACATGCATGAACTAACTTAAAAACAAACTAAAAAGCCTAGCCACTGCCGCCACCGTCGCCACCGTCGCCGTCTACATGCCAAGAAGCCTATAGAAGCGGGTGTAGTCGTCGCCGCTGCCGTCGTCGTCGTCGTCGCGCGCCTCGCCTGCGACGTCCCTGCTGCATCCCTCGTCGTGGTCGCCGACAGCGCTTTACGGCCCGGCCTCGCCCTCGTCGTCGCTGTCGATGACGATAACGCCGCCCTCCTCGACGCGGCAACGCTCCTCGGCGCGGTGACGGGCCCCGGCTCGGCTACTGGCCTAGGTCTCCAGGTACGCCCGACACTGGCGGCGCACCTGCTCGTGGACGTAGTCCTCCCTCGCCCATTTGAGGGCGGACTCGTCGTCGAGGGCCATCATGCCGGCATGCTCCGGCTTCACGGGGAGCATCTCCGGCTCGGGTTTCGGCCGGACCAGGCGGAGGGAGCGCCTCGCCGACGCCGTCGCAGGTGAGGGCTCGTTGATGACGAGGGTGCCGATGCGAGCGCGACGCTCGAGCGGTGTCCCCTCCGGCTCGGGTTTGACGGGGCGGGGGGCTGTTGAGCCAGAGCCCGACGACGAGGACGACCCCGGCTCCATGCGGGGAGGGGGCGCCTTTTATAGCCGAAGCGGGGTGGTGGGGCGGCATGCGGGAGGACGCGTGGCGCAGGTGGGCGGGACGCGCATCGGCGGCATCTTCACTGCGCCGCCCGTGAGGCATCAATGGAGGTTGACCGGTGCGACAGCGCGGCAACCTTTGCATTAATTCCCGCGAGAACCGAGGCGATGAGGTCGAGGAAGCGGCCGTCTCGCTGACTCGGCGGGCCCGCGACTGTTTTGCGCCAAAACACTTGCCCCGGCGCCCCCGAGCATCCCCTGGCGCGTCAGGTTCGCCTGGGTCCGCCGGCGCTGATTTCGGCCCAAGCCGGCGAAAAACGGGCTCCTGGGGGCGCGACTGGGCCGTTTTTTGGCGCCTGCGCAAAAAATCGCCTGGGGAGGCCGTTGTGGGGGCGCGGCTGGAGATGCTCTTGTCCCCTCCTCTTTCTTCTCGTACTCTCGTCCTCTCGTCCTCTTTCAGAGCGTAACCCACCCACCCCCCCGCTCCAGATCGGCAAGAAAGCCATGGCTACCACCTGCTCCTCCCGACCAAGCTCACGCAAATCGCCGGGAGGCGACCACCACCATGCTTTTCCATGCACACGAGACATGAACTAGGGCGAGGTGCTCTACGCTCGAGCAGATCGCCTAAGGAAGGAGGAGATGATGCAGCAGGGGAGCTGCAGGCGCTGCTGCGTGCCGGCGGTGCTACGAGGTGGTGTACCACGCCGGCGATGGCGAACCTCCCATGCGCAAAACCGGCGAGCGTCGAAGCTAGCCCTTACTATGGCGGAGTTGCAGCCGACAAGGGACAAAAGCTGCAACCGGTAAGCGGCGGAGCTGGAACCATGTCCCAGTTTTGCTACAACAAGCATTTTTTTCTTATGCATGGGAGATGATGCATCATTGTTGTTTTTGCTGGAACGATGTCCCAATTTGCTGGAACCATGCCCAAATTTTGCTGGAACCGACATTTTCTTCTGATGCATACGAGAGTCTGCATCGTTGTTTTTTTGCTGGAACAATGTCTTAGTTTTGCTGGAACCGGTAATCTTTTTGATACATGGGAGAGGCTGCATTTTTGTGTTTTGCTGGAAATCCATTTTCATTGTAGAGCTGTGACCTATGATGGTCGGGTGATGATGATATTTTGCTACAACCATCATCTCCTTTTGCTACAAGCGGGGGGTTATTTGCTACATCCATTCACGGAGAGGCGACGGCAGCCAGATGATTTTTGCTACAACCGCCTTCATGTCTTGCTACGGCCAACGAAGCTTTTTGCTACATCCATGCATGGCACCAGAATCGGCGAGAAAGACAGGAAACGATGACGGCGAGGGGCGGCAACCGGCGGCGACCGGCGGCAAGGGCTAGGACCAGCGAGACGCGAGCGTCTGCTGCAGGTCACGGAGGCAGCGCTGCGTTCCCACGAGGAAGGAGGAACCGAGATCGAAAGCGGAGCGCGATGCACTTTTTTTCTATTCCGAGACCCAAATCGAACGGGTCAAATACATTGAATCGGTCGCTCGCGCGATGACCAGCCCAACTGTTCGGCCGGCACGCCGGCGCCTATGAGCGCCCAACTCGAAGCACTTGCGCTTGTGCACGGACGAAGCCGCACTCCTCACCAGCCACTGCAGTAAACAAGCGGTGGTTCGTGTGCTAAGGCCAACTCCACCGCGCGACACCATCCTGTCCGGGCCCATCCGTTTGGGGTAAAATGGACAAACCGGGCGGCCCAGCGCGCGGGAGTAAACGGACTTTTGTCTGTTTTGTGTCCGCTTTCGACCCATCCGCGGCCCAAGTTTGGCGCCGCTTTTGGGGTGAAATGGACACCACGTGGACGCGCCGTCTGTTTGCGCGTGTCCTCCCCTGGCCCGCCCGTCGGTGGCACAAAACGGGCCTTTTTCTATCCGCCCCCTCCCTCCCTCCGGACGCATCCCGCTCCACTCTTTTCCACTCTTCACCACTCTTCTCCTCGCCGCCGCCGCCACTGCCATTGCAGCCGTGCAACTCGGACGCGCGCTCGCCCAGCCCCTTCCCCTCGTCGCCGCCGAGCTACCCAACCACGGCCACCAGGTTTGCGCACCCGCCGGCCGGATTTGGGACGGATCCGGTCGGTCTTGAGCTCGCCCGGTTGTGGGAGGCCGGGCCGCGCCATGGACTGGCTGGGCACCTCGCCGGAAGGCCCTGGTAGGGCCGCAAGGCCACATGCAGGGAGTGGCTCGTCCTCTAGCCGCTCGGATCTGCACCGTCGGTGGTCCGCCGGCAGATACACGAATGGCGGCCAGCCGGGCTCGGTGCTTGCCCAAAAGCTCGTCGGCGCACCGTTGCCCCTCATCAAGTGTGACCACTGCCCAAGGATGGTCGTGCGCCGCATGTCCACAACGCCGGAGCATCCCGAATGGGTGTTCATCAAGTGCTTAAACGATGGAGTATGTGTTCTTTTTAGCTTCGATTTGTGCTCTGGGATTAGATTAGTTGTGCTAACTTTAAATTTTATTGTGTAGAATGGATGCAAGTTTTGGTATTGGGAAGAAGAGTACATCGATACATTGATAGAGCGAAATTTAGTACATATTTGTGCACTTTTAGCTAGCCTAGAGGCTGTAGATGAGACAAGTGCACTTGTTGCTAGATTAGAGGCTAGGCACGATACTACGTGTGAGGAAGCAACATCGACTTCTGGCTTGAAGAAGAAAGGAGGGTCCAACGTCGAGCCTCCTCCACAGATCAACAATGAGTGCATCGAGAAGGCCCTAACCCAACTCAAGGAAGCAGTTATGGAAGTTGGGTATCTTCTCAAATGTATTCTTTATGGTTCTTGTTTTTTTGACCTTATTTTACTAGTCAAAATGCGATGATGTATTGTCATGTAACAAAAATGAATGATAAAAAAGTTTAAGGGCTTGCAAAGAAATGTGCACACGGACAAGATGCGGCCGGGATGCGGCCGCGCGCTGAGCGCACGGCCACCGCATCCCGAAAACTGCCCAGACACGACCCCATTGCTCTACTCAAATAGACAGAATCCGGACAAAACGTACGTCCCTTTGAGGTCGCGCGGTAGAGTTGGCCTAAGTTTTGCCTGAATCGGCAGTTCCAGATCCCATCAGCCATGCCGTTTACGGCGAGAAAATAAACTTATCTTGGGACCAAATCGCACACTGACAGACTGCCAGTCTGACGCGCAGTTTAATTTACGGTAAAGATTTCAGATCGGGTACAGCCCAGATTTGTTGCGCTCCTCATCCCTTCCAGATGGGACAACTTGCCCTATGGACACCCACAGCCACACACAAAAAACCTCTCTCTTCCCCGTGCAGATCCGTCTCAAGTTGCAGCCGTAGGCAGCCGTAGCAGAGCAGAGCATCGAGACGGACGGCATGGCATGGACAACTGCGGTTCGTCTCGTCCTCACGTGTCGCCGTGTCAGCGGGAGCTACCTCCTCCCCAGCCACACAAAAAATGGCGAGCTTTTACCGCCTCGGGCTCGCCGCTCTGCCCGTGTGGCCGTCCGGGGAAGAAGCGTTCCGCCCGTCGCCCGCCCGGATCCACAAACCCGGGGGAAGGGAAGCAACGGACCAGAAAGGCCGCCTCTTTTTAGTCCCGTCACCGCGGCTCACAGGTGCCGCTGCCCATGCCCGCCCGCCTCGCCCTCCGTCGTTAACGTCACCCTCACCCCCGTCCTCTTCACCATCCCTTGGCACCTTCTCCCCCGTGCCTCCATCCATGCTCTCACTCTCCTGAGCCTCCTCCCTCCTTGTTCTGCCGCTGATTCCCTCCCCGTCCGTGGCCGCCATTGGCGCCGTCCGTGCTCTGTGAAGGTAACCTCACCCGCTTCCTCCCTCCTCCTCCTCCTCTGTTTCTCGGTTCGTAGGCAGGCAGGGCCTCGGTGAGTGAGCGAGCGAGTGAGCGGTGCTCTGATTCGTTCCTCCGTTCGCCTCTGAGCTACCTTGGCCGTGGCGGCGCCGGGATGGGGGGAATTGGTAGAATGCGGGGGGATTCGGCGATTCTCCGAATCTGGTCCACGTCTCTCCGCCGCGAAACCAAAAAAAGATGCACAGTACTGAGTACTACTGATTCTCGAATCTCTCTACGACGCTGATAAGATATTCGGAGGAATGGGGAGCGGGAGGGCCGGAATCACGGAAACATTTAACAATGAGTAGTGTGCGGGGATCACAGAGCCACCCCTCCCTTGGATCCGTGATTCATCTCCAAGGAACAAATGGCGGATTCATTCTTTTTTTTTCGAGATTGAATGGCGGATTCATTCTTACGCTAGCAAATCTTCTTTTCTTTGTTTGCCATTGATGCATTCAGCTCCTAACCTTGCTGCGCCTGTGTTTCTGCCTGCCTGTTCTGAAGAGATGGCGAAAGTGACCCTGATCTTCAAGCTACCGTACTACACGCAATGGGGGCAGAGCATCATCATCGCCGGCTCCGCGCCGGCGCTCGGGTCCTGGAACGTCAAGCAGGGGCTGCCCCTGAGCCCGGTTCACGAGGGGAACGCGCTGGTCTGGCGCGGCCAGGTTTTAGTCCCCGCTGTCTTCACCTGTGAGTACAGCTACCATGTGGTGGACGACCACAAGAACGTTCTCAGATGGGAGTCTGGGGAGAAGAAGAAGCTAGTGGTGCCGGAGGGCGTCAAGGACGGCGACGTCGTCGAGGTCCGCGACTGGTGGCAGGTACTGATTTTCAAACTTCCATGTGTTCATTCAACCGTCTTCTTACTTGTTACTGTATATTTGCATGCTGTACAAACAATAGTTGCATTAGCAGCAAATAGCTGAATGCTATGTATCTTTTGTTGGTATGTTACTGCTTCTATGACCACTTGGCTATGCTGTTCGTCAGACTAGTCCTAGAAGCTTGTTGTTCCTAAAAATTGCCGTTTATGATTGGCCGTCGTCTGGATTCAGGATGCTTCTGAAGCTCTTTTCCTCCGAAGTGCGTTCAAGAACGTCATTTTCAGCGCAACTGATAATGCTAAAAGGCAATTGCAGCCTTCTTCCCTCAACAAAAGTTTGGATCCTGAAGGTACTATTTTAAAACTGAAAGTCTCAAACCGATGGAATCAACTGGCACCGGAGAAGTCAATCAACACATACCTGATTTTAAAACAAATGCTAGCTAAATGCTCGTGCGTTGCTACAGAATTTATATCTGTTGTATATTATTCATTGTTTAAATGCTTGTGACGCCATAGTCCACGAGTTCGTGCAAAGTGAAGAACTATTATCTGAATATCTGGATCAATGGAAACAACCATACGTGCTCCGTGCTAATTTTGTAATAACTTAAGAGGTAAACGAACCGCCAACCAGCTCAGATCTTTATAAGAGTAAAGGTACTGCTAGGAGCCCGTGTTGCTACGGGTCGACAATAAATTTAGTTGAAAGATTACTTGAAACCTGTTAAAGTATTTATAATAATCATGCAAGTCCAGTTGGATTGATTGTCAAGTCACTGGCTCCAAATAGTAAAAGGTCATCGTAATTTGTTGAAGAAAAATGCTATGAACATTAGTTTTTGCAGATTGCCTTATTGGCAATGCTTGAAACATCGGGATCTCTACAGGAATCAAGATAAATGCAATAATTTTTTTAGATTTTAGGACTGCCGTTTGATGCATTTCTGATGGTTGGTATAGTCCGAGATGAGCGGACTGCCGCCACAATAATAAACAGCCACTGCAATTATTTGAAGAAAAATGGTATGAACATTATTTTTGCAGATTGTTTATTGGCAATGCTTGCAACATTGGCATCTCTACAGGAATCAAGATAAATACAAGGACACAAAAATAGGGTATAGGACTGCCGTTTGGTGCAGATCTGGTGGTTGGTATAGTCCAAGATGAACGGACCTCCGCCATCGGTTTTGATCTTTACAAGAGTAAAGATTTGCTGAATAATAAAGAATGTAGCATAAGCTCTTTCCATGCTAAATACATGTTAAGTAAAACTTTGTTTTCCTTCCTACTTTATAGCATTTGTAGAACGTTCCAGGTGATGTCTCGTGCTTGTAATATTTACTATTTAAAGGAATTTTTCTAGTTAGTCTTTACCAATGGAGTATCTGAAAGTAAACAAAGAAATGAACTAATTCTGCTTTGATGGTTAGATACAACATTAGCATTGAGCTGTGCCCTCAGCAGAACCTTATCGTACTTGGTGTGTGTGTGGCCTGGACTTGTTTGTTACCTTGTTTGGCTCTGGTGGTTTGCTTTATATATAAAGCGGGGCGAAAGCCTTTTTCGGTACAACATTAGCATTATTTGAATTTGTCTTATATGATCTTTGTTGGACAGATATTGTCGTGCAATTTATTATCAGTTGTCCTCGGCTAGCAGCTGGTTCTACTGTAAGTATTATTCGTACACTTATGTTTCCGTTTATAAGCTATGATTAGTTGTACTTAGCGCCCTTATCGCATCATAGTTCAATGAGTTATACTTACTTGCTGGTGTCCTAACTATTGCCAATCACAAAACTTCAGGTTGTCGTCACAGGAAGTAACCCCGCGATAGGAAATTGGAAAGAGCAAAATGGCCTCAAGCTCAACTATGTTGGAGATTCCATTTGGAAAGCCTACTGTGTGTTGCGGAAGTCTGAGTTCCCAGTAAAATATCCTTGTGCAAAAAACTATTTTCTTAGTTCGTTATTTTGTATTATTTGTTGTACCAACACTAATGTGTTGTCCTTAATAATATTCCACATATAAGTACTGTCAAGTTAGTGAAGCAGGAGTCTTTTCATTGGAGTTCGGCCCAAACAGAGAGGTTGATGTGGATTTATCATCACCCAAGCCATCCAGACACATCTTATTATCTGATGGCTCCCTCCGGGTAACGTCTGCATTCATAATGAGTCATCCAATATGAATGTTCTAGCAATTCATATATTCCTTGCCAGAAAGCTTGGTAGGTACATGCTACTATTTAGTTCCCGCAACTGTTTACCATGCTATGGTGTATTAGGAAATGAACCATATTCAGATAGAACCCTGCCACGTTGTGCTTAGGCAAGAAAGCTGAGGATGTAGTATGCACATGGTTTTCGAGTCGCGACTCATGCGAGTCGCTCTGGAGCAGCGACTCGGAAGAAGTCGAGCCTGTGTTGTGACTAGTCGCGACTCAGATTCGCGAGTCGACACTAAGCTGAGTCGACCATATTTTTGCGACTCATAGACTAGTCGTCGACTAGTCGCGACTAGTCGAGCGACTCGAAATCCATGAGTATGCATCATACACAACTAGCGTGTCAGACTAATTTATCATTTGTTTTATCAGGAAGCACCATGGAGGGGTGCTGGTGTTGCCGTACCGATGTTCTCAATCAGGTCAAATGAGGATCTTGGTGTTGGAGAATTCCCAGATCTTAAACTTCTTGTTGACTGGGCAGTCAATTCGGGTTTTCATCTTGTTCAGCTCCTTCCTATCAATGATACTTCTGTTAACAAGATGTGGTGGGATTCATATCCATATAGGTACTACTAAGATACACTGCTTCATCCTCCCTTGTGCTTTCGCTTGAAGTATGAAAGACACATTTCTGAAGAGAAAATAATGTCCTACACGTTTTTATTTACAGCTCACTCTCCGTATTTGCGTTGCACCCCTTGTACCTGAGAGTGCAGGCACTTTCAGATGCTATTCCAGCAGATGTTAAGGTATAACTTTGTGTGCCTTTCATATTAACTTTTATACTAGTCTGTTTTGGCCTCTCGTTTCACTGATCTCTTCAATTCTGAATCACTTGATCCGGTACTCAATTTTTCATATTGTCACAGGAAGAGATTTCGAAGGCAAAGAAGGAGTTGGACAAAAAGGTAAATGCATTTTCACGTGTATAAAGTATCATTTATTTTCTGTCATCACTGCAAATGTAAAGATCTGAATATGCTTTGCATTTGGGCTGGATGCACTTCTTGTCCTTGCTGCTCTTTTGCTATGCTTGCTCTTTAAATCAGATCATCCACTGTATTTGAAAAACTTCAAAAAGTGTGAATTTGCTCATGGAACCCAAATGGTTCTTGGAGTTTTTTGCAGATCTAACATTTTCCCCTAATGTTAAAATAGGACGTCGACTATGAGGCAGCATTGGCCACGAAACTCAGAATTGCCCAAAAAATGTTTAATTTAGAAAAGGACAAAGTGCTAAATTCAGCTCCGTTCAAGCAGTTCTTATCTGAAAATGAGGTATAACTACTGGCATTTCATATTTTTTTAGTCCACTTATTTCAAACTACATTTGATTGCTTTCATACCATGTTTCAATAGGAATGGTTGAAGCCATATGCTGCATTTTGCTTTCTTCGGGATTTCTTCGAGACATCAGATCACAGCCAGTGGGGTCGGTTCTCTCAGTTTTCCAAGGAGAAGGTATTGGAAATGATATGCTAACTAGTTGGGTGCCCGTGCGTTGCCACGGGACAACAAACTGAGACACAGAGAACAAACTTTGACATCGGATAGTGATCAATACATCATATAATTTGCTGACATAGAATATTGAACAAAACATCATGTAATTCGCAATGTGTACGCCACTGCGATAGGTATCATCATGATTCATTCTAAAACATGGGTATCATTAGTTATGTTCATGACCACATAACTAATATTTCCACTTCTGAAGATAGATAATTGTGCAACTCCATTATAAATGCTCACACTCACGATACCCTCAGGCCCAGAAACCTACTGTGATAAAAAATGAACATGACCCAGAAGATAAATAAACTTGAACAAATTCACCAGTGACCCTTGAAGGGGTTGTGCAGTCAGGGTTGTGCTCTTCGCTCCGCTATGAGAGAATGGCAACACCCTCACCTCAAGCTGAACCTAAAATGCAGCACCAGACCGAAATTTATGATGTAATATAAATTATGTTACTTCCATCCTAAACGGCTGCCAACTAACTTGATCAACATTGCAGCTCACAGCTTGTGGAAAAAATAATCAAAATACAGCAAGCTAGGTTCAGGTATAGAAACCTGCAGACTAACCTATTTGCGTTTTCCCGATTGACATAGAGATGCATATATTACCCCCACTAATGGTAACCACAAGTAAAAGGAAGAAATTTTTATACATAACTCTTGGTTCAAATTCTCGTACCACAAGTGTATTTTGTTCCCATTTTCTGAATCTACAATTTTTGGTACATATGTGAGTGCACAGTACAGTCCTTGGCTTGAAATTATTAGGTCAATTTGGTAAGATACACCTAAAAAGAGTTTCTACTGAATTGTGTGATCAAAAGAGGGGAATGAGGGGCAACATAAAATGGATGGCAGAATGAAGATTATTCGGTACATGTGAACAAAGAGTCGAGGTCCAGCCAGACAACTTGTAAATTCGTATATGAACAATTACAATCATAAGAAAAGAAAAATAGTACCTCCTTTTGCTGAAGTCTTTTTTTTTCAGATCTTGCAGCTCCATATCCAGTTTTTCATGTATGGATGAGTGTTCTCTTTCCTTTTCTCCTTTGTTAACTTCATCTGAAAAAGAAGAGTGCTTATTAGAGAAAGTGTCACGAACACATGATATTGTTTCTGTAACTTACTTGACACTTTGAGTGTTCCTACTTCACAACCAGAACATAGATCGTCTATAAGCGCATGCCCTTATCCAGTGCAAGTTGATCACGCAAACAATTTCTGCAGGCAGCGGAGAACTTCTGCAGTCTTAGTTCAGCTTCCAACTGCTGAATCTTCCGTATATATACGTCTTAATAAGGTCCATATTCTGCTCAGAAAAAAATATAACAATTCAAGTAGGGTGGCATGTCAATGTGCATACAAAACTATGCATCTAGTAATTGTTAGGTTGTAACCTTCCTTAGGCGAAACTTGTACAGGGAGAGCTCAATCTGCTGCTGAAGATTGCTCACATCTCGCAGAGTCAGCGAACTCTGGTCCTCACCCACATACTGCTTCATGATGATCTTAATCCTATTGCTCTCATTCTTCATCTTTGACATCTCATTGATGATTTTCTTTGTGGAAAAGAAAAGGAAGATTATTAGGAAAAAGCCAACGACGTTATTAGGTTTAAACTAAATTGGTGCACCTGCTGGACATCCATCTCATCAAAGCAAATGATGTGGGCTTTCAAATATCTGTCAAAGATGCTTGTAATCCTGGTGAGGCGGATAGAATTAAAACCGGGGAGGATGAAGAGAAGATGTGTACGTGCCTTGTATCTGTACATCACATCAACCACGAAAATTTACTTTGATTCTCTGAATACCAAATCATGAAATCAAACCATCCCGGCCCAGTGAACAAAAGAAGCGATCAGTAGTAACGGCGATCGCCAAAGCAGCGCCGCCGGTCGTTCTTGCAGAGGGCGTAACAGCCGAGGCAGTAGGCGAGGATGAGGAGCGCGAGGGTGGCGGCGCTGGCACGAACTGCGGCCCTCCAGTTTCTCTTGGCGGTCGCCACCACGTCCACGTTGGCACGCCTTGCCCCGGAAGCACGTCACGGTAGGGATCGTTGCTCCACGCCTGGCAGTCCGCGCTCGTGGGTCCCTTGTATAACGTTGTGTTCACCGCCCTGGACCCTCAGTACGCCAGCTTGCAGCTGAGCATGGCTCCGGTGAGCTCCTGTGACCCTGGCGGACACGAGGTTGAGGAACGGGTGGTGCCGGACAGCTCAAGGCTTGAACCACGATGTAAGCCTGGCCAACACAGGATGGCGGCACGCCGACGACCTGAGCGGGCGCGAGCTCGAAGTGCCCCAACTTCCCTTCCTCAGGAACATGCTTGCGCGCCTCGCCGCAAACTGATGCGTCGTCGTCGCCGCGAATTGATGCGTCGTCGTCATCTCAGCGGCCGAGGTTGCTGGGTTGCATACGTGTGTATGTGTCCCACTCCCGTCCCCTGCTCAAGGTGGAGGCCTAGCTTCCACACAGCCGGCCACCTCCGCGACGTGCGATCTGGTTCGACCCGCCGCCGAAGCTGAGGCCCGAGGGTGCCGTCGCGGAGATGAGCCGGATGATTGAGATCTAGTAACCGACCCCATCGAGACTGACGGAGCCAGCAACGCAGGGGAGCGAAAGGGTTGGGTCTTGGGTCGAGGGACTCGTCGACCTCGATGAAGCGGCTGACGCCGTCGGCTAGTAGCATGACGGACGGCGGTGGTGAATTTTCTCGGGATTAGGAGGAGCGAGGGGGTTGCTGGACGTGGGACGTGCGAGGTGTCCCTGTTCCGGGTCGTGGGCTCGTGGCTGTTTTTTTTCTTATCGCGGCTTTTCTTGTTTCCTTTTATTGTGGGGGAGAGAGGGATCGTAGGAGGGTGGGGTGGAGGGGAGCGAGGGGATTGTAGGAGGTTGAACCATCACGACGACTGCAGATTCCCCTTTAATAGTAGAGATAATCTCATATTTCCTGCATAGCTTGCTAATAACATTCTATTTAGTAAATTCTGCGATTTGGTCTAGTTCTTTCTGAGAGCGCATATGGAAAATACACAGCTACTTAGAGATGTCTCTTTATGCAATTTCTTGCAGCTTGACAAGCTAGTCGCAGCAGATGCTTTGCACCATGATATTATACGCTTCCACTACTATGTCCAATACCATCTATTTACACAAGTAAGTATTGGCCGTTGTCATTCAGAACTCTATAAATGTGTATATATTTGTGGACATTCATTCTCATTCCCTCCTTATTAGTTATCAGAGGCAGCTGCATATGCAAGGAAGAACAAGGTTATTCTGAAAGGAGATTTACCTATTGGTGTTGATAGGAACAGTGTGGATACTTGGGTATACCCTACATTATTTCGCATGAATACCGCTACTGGTGCACCTCCAGATTACTTTGCCAAAAGTGGACAAAATTGGGGTTTTCCTACATATAACTGGGAGGAGATGTCAAAGGATAATTATGGGTGGTGGCGAGCTCGTCTGACACAGGTTATTAACAGCGCTGTTTTATTTTTTTCCATGTCTGGCAGTCACATTTGCTTGCCATTACTCATCTGCTATTAGCATGTTGCAGCTATCAAAATTCTTCACAGCATATAGGATAGACCATATTTTGGGTTTCTTTAGGATCTGGGAGCTTCCAGATCATGCTGCCACAGGTCTTTGTGGAAAATTTAGACCTTCAATTCCTCTTAGTCAGGTTTGTTTCTTATCCGTTAAAAAAAACAAAATGGACCAGAGAAAACCTCTATAGTAGTTTATCTGACTTGTTTCTGAGTTCACTTACAGGAGGAGCTTCTAGGTGATGGTATCTGGGATTTTGATCGGATGAGCCGCCCATATATTCGTCAGGACATGCTGGAGGTAACCATGTTCAAACCGATGTTCTGGAATTGTTTCAATAAAGATGAGGGTGCCAGCAGCATGACGTTTCTATCATTTTTCAGGAGAAGTTTGGATCTCTTTGGACAGTTGTTGCAGCCAACTTTCTGCACGAGTATCAGAAACACTGCTACGAGGTAATGCAAAGCAGTTATATTCTCCTTTTATAACAGTTGGACATATGGGCTACTTGAGTCTGCATGTCAAATTATTATTGATAGCAACATATTATTAGTTCAGTAATTATTACAAGCATATCTATTTCTCAATCTAAGGCATGTGAAATTTTTCCTGATGTTCTTTTACATGCCATTGCTTCCTTTAATTTCACTTGTCTTTGACTGGTTCATTCATGCATATAGTTCAAAGAGGAATGCAACACCGAGAAAAAGATTGTTACAAAGCTTAATACCAGTCCCGAAAAATCACTCTGGCTGGAGAAAGAAGACAGTATTCGGCGTGGTCTGTTCGATCTTCTACAGGTAATTCGGCCTTCTGTTGTGCACACACTGTATCCTCGTGTTAATATTTTTCTCCTAACATCCACCTCATTTTTTTTAACAAAATTTGACTATTATTTTTGAAAACATATTAAAGTAGATCTGTTTGTTTGTTCTGCAGAATATAGTCCTCATCAGAGATCCCGAGGACTCCACAAAGTACTATCCCCGCTTTAACCTGGAAGATACTTCAAGTTTTAGGGACTTGGATGAACATAGGTAATATTTTTTTTCACAGTTATACGTGCTTCTGGTTGATCTGTAAAGTTTCTTCTGGCTTGTTGATATTGATTAAGTATTTAGTGCAACAGACTAACGGCATATGAGCATTGTGATGTTGTAACCTGGAAGATACTTCAATTTTTATCTTCATCGTACTGCTATAACCTCTTAGTTGCATAGTCATGGTTCATATTATGCATTTCCTCAAGGAAAATGAATTATATCTTTAGTAGGCAGTTTGCTATCAAGATAATCAAAATAGTGTTCAACCAACTTTAGTTTCTTGCTTATAGTACGCTCTTGATTTTAACATTATGTCCTAACCAAATCTGTATTTATTGACTATTTCATCTTCTCATCCATGTTTTTTTACAGCAAAAATGTCCTTAGAAGATTATACCATGACTATTATTTCGTTCGCCAAGAAAATCTTTGGCGACAAAATGCACTGAAGACTCTACCTGTTCTATTGAACTGTTCGGATATGTTGGCATGCGGGGAAGATCTTGGCCTTATCCCTGCTTGTGTTCACCCTGTATGGCATCTTTCCTGCACATGCTAAAAAATAACTATTGGGTCATGCTGACTATGTTCTTAAAATAACAGTAAGATATTTATCCAGGTTATGCTAGAACTCGGGTTGATTGGATTGCGTATCCAGAGAATGCCTAGTGAACCAGGCTTGGAATTTGATATTCCGTCCAAGTACAGCTATATGACGGTGTGTTTCACTTTTTTGCCAGTATTACACTCTAAATTTTTAGAAGAAAATTTACAGTATTATGTTCTGATTTTTTAAGAAAAAATTTAAAGTAATAGTTGGAAATATAAGTAAAAGTATGCTACATCACATGATAAATTGTGTTGGATGACCTTCCAGGTTTGTGCTCCCTCATGTCATGATTGCTCCACATTACGTGCTTGGTGGGAAGGAGATGAAGGGACAAGAAGTCGTTTTTACAAGACTGTAATTGGCAGCGACAAAGAGGCCCCATCTCGTTGCACCCCAGAAGTAGTGAACTTCATTCTTCAGCAGCATTTCGATGCACCGTCAATGTGGGCAATCTTTCCGCTACAGGTATAGGACTTCAACCTGTATCATATAGTCCATCCAGTAAAAACATGTCGTTTGGACATAATTTTGGCTAAACTTTTACAGCATTGACAGCCAATAAATTTGAAAATATTGGATTGGATTTGTCTCAAAATTTATTTTCAAATGTTAACATTTTTCGGTTTTTATAATTATATTGCAGTACAAAATAATTATCAAAGTTATCTTTTGGAGACTATCAGATGTCCAAACATCATATTTTTAAGTACTGGAGGGGGGGGGGGTACTATGATTGGGTTTTTAACAGAAACAAGTACATGAATATACCTGGGGTTTCTTCTTTACCAGGATCTGCTCGCTCTGAAAGACAAATACACCGCAAGACCAGCAGCGGAGGAAACAATCAACGATCCCACTAACCCGAGGCATTATTGGAGATTCCGTGAGTTGTTTTTTCCTGACACAATGCCTCTTTTTCGTGCAAATACAATATACTACCTGTTTCGTGATTTGTCTGGTTTTAGTGGCAAGGTTGAAACATTTTTACAGTTCAGCATATGTGCTGCTGCCTGTGTCTACTTGACCATTTGATGTGGAGCTATACACATCACTGGAGGTGGCACGGTGGACCAATTTAATATCTGGGGACAAAAGCATCATCAAAATGCTGTCCCATCAACTTCAGACGAATAGATAACACCCGGGAGAACTTGTAGGACACTATCGTTTTCGAACGATTCGTCAGCGTAGCCTTTCTAAGCTAAAGCGACACCCTTGAAGCCTCGCATGTGATTTGTGTTCCCATTGTGTATACTATTTAACCCCGGAAAGCGTATCTTTTTTTCCCCTTGGATCTAACTTCTTCTCCCAAAATACATGTGCTGCAGGCCTACATGTGCCACTGGAGTCCATACTGGAGGACAAGGACATCCAGGCGAGCATCAAGAACCTCGTCACAAGCAGCGGGAGGTCATTCCCTGGCAAGAAAACGGACAAGGCCTAGTCGACCGGCAAATCGTAGGAACAAAAAGACCGCGAAGAACGGTCAGTCATCGCCGGGCGGGATCATGATCATGAGGAATATATAGGATAATAAGGTGGTGTATTACCACCATGCCCGTTGAGCTGATGTTTGTTTCAGCTAGAGAAATCGTTACGCCCGCTCATAATTCCTTTTTCGACACTCTGGAGAATAATAACTACTGGTATATCATTCTATATCAAAGCCGGCTTGTGAAATAAATGATCCGCCGTCTTGCCTTCACTTGTTTTTGTTTTCCGCTTGTTTTTTACTTGTGTGTGTGTGATCCAAGGCCCTGAAATGGAGTTCCTGATGCAGCTTCTGCATGTTTTCATTTGCTCTTTGCTCTCTCAGAAAGCTGTTTTTTTTTGTTTGTTTTTTTATAATCCTGTTGTGAACCGTGACCTCTGAAGTCTGAACCTGGGTTCTGGCTAAGATGCGATTCCATTTTCTTTGGTGCGGAGCGAAAGGGAAAACAGAAACGTCACCTTGTTGCTTTGCATCATGGCCCTTTATTATTCTATGAAAAAAGGGTTAGCTTTTTGAAGCTTAGGTTTAGTTAGGTTGTACCAGATGCCAATTCATCCTGCCTGTGAGATAAGCATGGCTGGCCGTGCCGTGCGTAGTTAGTTTAACTGTTCCCTTCCATACCGGCATGGCGTATGGTGGATCTTGCTTGCTTGCCCTTTGTTGGTAGCACGGTGGCACCGCAAGGTGCGGCAGCACTAGGGATTCTACTCCTACATGACTTTTATTTGTGGACAGGTGGCGTGCCATCTTTTGCCGCCGGCCATTTTGATGGCAACAGAGAAAACTTCAGAAACTGAAATTGACGCAAGTAGTAGATCCTGCTCTGCTCGCTGGCTCAGCAAGCACTTGTCCGGAGAGGCGTGGCCTAAACTAGGATGTAGTGCTCTCTATAGTATCACTAGTTAATTGCCCGTGGGTTGCAATTGTGGCCAGTTCAGCACTAGTTATATCTGACATATGGCTTACACCCATCACATTCTTCGTTTTGATAAGATTTAATCTGAATGCAACGAAAGGTTTGATTCAGTTAAGGTTTTGATAAACAGTTGATTTGATTTGGGTATTCGTAGGGGAGGGAAAGGAAAGCTTTGATATTATTGTGATTTTGAAAAGATTTAATTTGATTGAGTTAATGCAGGATGTGATTTTGGGAAAGTACCGATTTGACTTAGATTATTCCAGATTTCTCTATTTATGTTGGTTCAAATTCTCTACGGCATCGGTTGAGATATCAAAAAATCAACTGAAAACTAAGAGGGACGGGATGCGTGGGGACCAAAAAAACAAGGATGGGGGGGGGCAACTTTTCTATAAAAGCATAAGTCTATAATACAAATGTAGTACTCGGTCTGACCGTGAAAGTTCGAAAATGTTAACGCCCACACGTGTGGGCGTTTGCACATCGCCCACACGCCTCCATCACCACTCATTTTGCCACGTATGAATAGTTGACATCAGCAGCTTTTTTTTTGGTTTTCGGCTTAAAAATGGTGTATCTCCTAAATAAAAAAGCGAACTAAAAATCCGTTTTCACCATTAAATCCGTCTCGACGAGATCTTCAAAACTAGACCCCATGTTGATATGTTTCGACGAATTATTTTTTTTGCCAGAAGTTGCCACGATGTTTACACTGCAGTTGCCATAGGGCTTAAACTAAAGTTGCCATGTGGCAATTTTAGTTTGTAGATCATGGCAATTTTAGTATTTTGATGATGGCAACTCCAGTACTTTGACCATGAAAATTATTTTTTGTATGAACCATGACAATTTTACGTGCATGTATCATGGCAATTTTTGTTTATGGTTCATGGCAAGTCTAGTTTCTTAATTCCCCGTTTTATAAATGTTAAAATTTATTTTTAAATGTAGAAGAAAATAGCTGAAACATATCATGGCAACTTCAGTGTAAACATCATGGCAATTCATATGCAATAGACATGGCAACTTTTAATCCAATTTTTTTTCATCAAAACATATCAACATGGGATCTAGTTTCGAAGATCTCATCGTGAGGGATTTAATGGTGAAAACGGATTTTCAATCGGATTTTTCGTTTAAGAGATAAAACATTTTAAAAACTGGAAATCCAAAAAGATTCCTGCCTGCATGCATGCGATGACGTGGCAATCTGTTTACATTAGAGACGTGTGGTGGCTCGTGGATTAAGGACATGGATCATGGACGGTTTGTTTCCGCAACTACCCTAATAAAATGCATCTCTTCCTCGCTGGTAGCAATGTGTGTCTTCCCGTTTCCCGTGTCAGCCAATTGAGAAAATAGCATTGTTGTTCTTTTATTAGAAAACGTTTCCTTTTACCCGATTATAATCTATCGGCCCATCGGCTGCCTTCGATGCCCTTGGATCTCGCTCGATCGTGCGGCATAGAGCGCTCATCTCTCTCGGCAAAGCACCAATGTGAAGTACGCTTGCGAGGTAAAGTTGTCACCACGTACACAGTGGCGGAGGCAGGGCGTCCAGCATGGGCCAAGGCCCTTCCCAACATGATGACTTTGTTGCTATATGCATGTGAACACTAGCATTTTATTTTGTTTTTTCCTTCAACCGCCCCTCTTCCACACAAGGATTTGACGAATGCTGCCTCCGCCACTTGCACGCACCCCATCATTCCCCACTAATCAAAAAACACCATCCCCTCATCTTCCGTTTATTGCTCTTTTGGCTCTTCCTATTGACTATCGTCCCCATCTCTCTTCCCAGCGCCCCTCCACCTAATCGAGCAAGCTAGCTGACTCGATCGTGTGCACGGAGAGCTGGGGAGACGCCGGATGCGATGCTGCAAGCCCAACCTCACCATCGTCTTGCGAGCGAAGAAGATGTTGCAAGTCGTGTTGCCCGGGCGCAACAATGTTGCAAGAGGAGGCGTTGTCGCTGCTCGTTGTGTGCTCATGCCAATCCAGATGTCAACGCTATAAGGTTGGGCTCGGCTGCTACAAGGAGTGGAGGACAACCACCCGGTGCTTTATGGGCACCCCCCTTGTTTCCAACAACTCTAGTGTTGCAAGGCCCCGGCGAGTGCACAAACCCTCCATTCCCCTTCTCTATCAACCGGATGGGGTACCTGATGCTACAGGGGACAAACATTGCAACCGCAGAACCTCGCTGGAGTGGTACAACCAGTGGTCGGTGTTACACGAAGTGATAACAACAACCATTATTCCTCCAAGGCAGTGAATGATGCTGCAAGGTGGCTCTCTCTCAACGGTGTTGCAACCGCATGACCTCGTGGCCACTGCAACCATAGAGTGCATCACCGCTGCAAGGGGTGGCCGTAGCAATCATCGTTGTAACGAGGTACAACCGGCACTGCAAGGGGCTAGTCATAGCATCGACGTTGCTACAATCCAGTGTTGCAAGGATGGACGCCTCGTCGATGTGCTGTGGGGGGTAGGCACTAGGATGTGCAAGCGATGCCGCAATGTTTTAAGGGGTTGCTACAAGTGTCCAAGGACGTTGCGAGGTAGGCCAGCGCTGTTGTGTGGCCGTAGCGCTGAGCGAGCGGAGATGGACGCCATAGTGATGGTTGATGCTGCAAAGGGGGCGGCTGTTGTGCGTGGCAGGGAATGGAGCACGGGCGATGCGAGGCGGGATGAGGACGATGTGGTGCATGGGATGCGAGGGTGCAAGGTGTGGAGGACGATGCGCTGACTCAAACGGACGGCCATACACGTGATAATCGGATGGTTGTATAGGTGGCTGGCCTTTTCTTCCCGTACAACCGGTTGACGCCTAGCGCTCTCCTTTTTGGTTCACCAGGTAACAAGGACAGTTCATGCAGTTAGCACAAAGTCGGGATGTGACACCCTTCTTTGACGAAAAAATGCGAGATTGTGTACACCTTTGCCTAGGGATGAAAACTGAGCGAAAACAGACAGAACTGAATGCTGCCGCATTTGTTTTTATTTTTTCGAAGGCGGAAGCTAATGCAAAAGCCTCGGAAACAAATAGTACCAGAAACAAAATCGAAGCGAATACAGAATGGAAACTGAGATGAAAGCGAGTGTTCACCAAAATTAAAGACCCCTTGAACCGTAGAAAAATACACAATGAAACCAACAAAGTACCATTGAACTTTGACAACACAGAACTTAGAAGGCATTAAAATATTAAGATATGCCGTGGATATATAGTGAGATGTCAATTTGTGCATAATTATACAACTTTGGCAACATAAAAACCTGGAAACCATCAAACATCCAAACATTGCATCTCAAATCACAATAGTGCTCATACGGTCATACTGGTGACATATTGAATTGACAACTTGAGGTCTCCTTTGGTTCATAGGGTAGGAAAATTATAGGAATAGAAAAGTCATAGAAAATGAGATGACATGTACCTCAAATTCTATGAGTAGGAATAAGAAAGGAGATGCCCTTTAATTCACATCATATGATTTTTTCATTGAATCTAGGCTAATATTTATTTTTCTATGAAATGTGAAGGATAGGAAGAATTCCTCCATAGGAATAGGATTCCATTCCTACAAGCCAAAGGGCTCTAAAGGAATTTTTCCTATAGAAATCCTATCCTATAAAATTCTTACAAGATTACTCTAGACCAAAGGAGAGCTGAATAGTACTCCCTTCGTCCCAAAATTCTTGTCTTAGATTTGTCTAGATGCGGATGTATCAAGTCACGTTTTAGTATTAGATACATCCGTATCTAAACAAATCTAAAACAAAAATTTTGGGACGGAGGGAGTAGTATTGTAGCAAGAATAGTGTCCACGATGCATTAGTTCTATGGAAGTTGGGCCATATGGGTCATTCTGCTCACTATCTGAAGGGCCTAATTATGTGTTTGTTGGGCTACAAAATAGCCATATGATATTCAAAACAAAAATTCCCACATGAATGAATTAACGAAAATGGAAAATTCCGTTTCTGCGTCCGTTCCACCAGAAAAGGCTGTTCCGTTTCCGCACAAAAAAAATCCATTTCCGTTTCTGTTTTGTGAATTGCGCTTTCATTTTCCCTTTTTCCTCTCCATTTCTATTTTCCTGCTGAAAAAACCGGAAAGTTTCCGCTTCATTTTCGTCTCTTCATATGCCTGTTTTTTAAGCGACGAGTTTCCTGGGAAGCCGGCACCTATGACAATGCCTCGGTGCTAGGCATTCTGGAAAACATGGTCAAGGGCGTGCCACACGTGCTGTCTTTGTATAAAGCCAACTACAGTACTAGCTGTAGCTCGGAAAGAAAGAAAGAAAGAAGCCACCGGTTTATAACATAATTAAAAGGGAAAACCATCTTTCCATTGGACAAGCAACCGCAGCTTGGCTTTGCCCCCTTTAAATAACTCTGGCCGCTTTACGCACCAAACCCATCATAAACACACATGGTTACGCGGCCGAGCTTGGACCATACTCGCCACCGGTCGTTGGCGCGCGCAACTGACGCACGTTCCACAGGCCCCGCGATCCGGGCTAGGACCTACATGAACATGAGCCTAGGACGCACGGACGGACGGAATGCGATGCTCCGTCGGTGATCGGCCACCGTCTGTCTGTCCAATTGGGAGTTTGACGAGGAAGGACGGGAATTTAAAGCGGACGAGAGATCTCCTTGCCTGCCACCTCTCCTGCACCCATGTCCCATGTCTCTCCACCGGTTGGTGGCCGCCGGCAATGCCATTGGCCACTGGCTTTGGCGTCCCACCGCTGCTTTAATTGACCACCCCCCATCTAAAACAAGGAACAAAAATGCACAGTGTTTTCTACTTACTAGGTTTGCACAGAAATTCAATCCTTTCACCCTCAACAACAACTAAAGAGAAGATCAATTCTTTCTGTAAAGCTTGCCGGGGTCAAAATACGCCACCCAATGACTTGTTGAGGAGTTGAATATTCTGTACAAAGAAAAGAAACAAAAAAAAAAAGGTAGACATACGCTTGGGTCGGGCTGCAGTTTCGGTTAGCGGCGCTCACGGCTTTTTGCCATGGCCTTTGCATGCCGAGCTATGGCTTCCCCCGGGGTCCGTTCATGGGTACCCTGTGGCGAGGCAGTCCGCCCAGAACTTGCGGTCCTCCTCCTGCCGCGCCGCCGCCCGCTTCGGGTCCTCCGCCTTCTTCTCCTCCCCCTCACGCCCCACCGCCGAGGGGAACGCGCCGCCGGCCCTACCAGCCGCCGCCGCCGCCCGTTTCTTCTTCCACCAGACGCTCGCCGTGCTGACCTCCTCCTCTTCGTCGGCTTCCTGCGGATGCTGCTGCTGCTGGTAGTACCCCCAGTACTCGTCCGCCTCCACGCAGCTGCCGCTGCACCCGTCCTCCTCCTCCTCCTCCTCGTCCCCGCTCGCCGTCGGCCGGCGCGGGTGCGGGCACGACGACTCCGCCACGCTCTCGCTGTCGCTGCCGCCGTCGTCGGGGAGGAGGGCGACGGCGCTGTCGGCGGCGTGCGGCCTTGGAAGCGCGTGGGCGATGGGCGGCGGCGGCGGGTAGCAGTGTGCCGTGGCCATCGGCGCCGCGCTCGCTGTGGAAGGAGGAGGGGAGGGGATGCGTGGGTTTGGTGGTTGTCTCCGGCGGCGAGGTGGACGGAGACCCTTGGTATTTATAGCGCGCACCCACGGTTTTAAAAAGGATGTAAATGGAGTGCGGTCGATGGCACGAGTGCTGGAGCTTCCCACTGCTTCCCACACGCAAAAATTGGAAAAAAGACGATGCCGATGCCGATGCCGATAAAACTATTGGATTTTAGTTGGTCTACTGAAACCCTCAGATTATGTTGGACAGTTGGTGTGAGTTCAGGATAATATATATAGGAAATCCTTGGTCAACCTTTGCATCATTTCTATTGTACTTCTTTAGAACAATGTACTCCCTCCGTTCATAAATATAAAATCTTTTGGACATTTTAATATGATCTACACACGGACTAAAATGAGCGAATAAACACATTAAAATATGTCTATATACATCCAATTCAGAAAAAGTTAGAATATCCGTTCCGATTTACTCGTCATGATTTTAGTAAAACCACGACGAGTAAATCGGAACGGATGGAGTATTTGTGAAAGGAGGAAGCAATGGTCAATCTTGTTTACGATTTCCCTGCAATTTTTTGTTTGGCATTTTTATATGAGGATCTTTTTTTCAATTTTTAATAATTAATGACATTGATCATATAATCTTCACCTAGTACGTACAAGTATGGAAGAAAATAATATGTAATTAGTAGATGATGCTAAGTAAGTAAATAACAATGGTAATTGATGATATTGATCATATAATCTTCACCTGGTACATATAAGGAAGATAATATTGTGTAACCAATGGTTGAGGCCTTGAGGGTACGTAAGCAAATAACCGTGGTAATTATTGATATTGATCATATAATATTCACCTCGTTCAAATAAGGAAAAATAATACAAAATTAATGGCTGGTGATAATAAGGAAATGTAACAATGGTAATTATTGATACTGATCATATAATCTACACCTTAGAAAAATAAGGAAGAAAATAACACATAATTAATGGATGATGATAGGTAAGGAAAGTAAACAATGGTAGTTATTGATATTGATCATATAATCTTCACATTGCACAAATAAGGAAGAAATAATACATAAATAATACTCCCTCCGTAAACTAATATAAGAGCGTAACGCTCTTATATCAGTTTACAGAGGGAATAGATGTTAATAAGTAAGGAAATACAAAATTAATAATTAGAAATATTGATCATACAATCTTTACCTTGTACAAACAAAGAAGAAAATAATTGTACATTGTTGGAAATATGCCCTAGAGGCAATAATAAATTAGTTATTATTATATTTCCTTGTTCATGATAATCGTTTATTATCCATGCTATAATTGTATTGATAGGAAACACAGATACATGTGTGGATACATAGACAACACCATGTCCCTAGTAAGCCTCTAGTTGACTAGCTCGTTGATCAATAGATGGTTACGGTTTCCTAACCATGGACATTAAGATGTCGTTGATAACGGGATCACATCATTAGGAGAATGATGTGATGGACAAGACCCAGTCCTAAGCCTAGCACAAAGATCGTAGTTCGTATGCTAAAGCTTTTCTAATGTCAAGTATCATTTCCTTAGACCATGAGATTGTGCAACTCCCGGATACCGTAGGAATGCTTTGGGTGTATCAAACGTCACAACGTAACTGGGTGGCTATAAAGCTGCACTACAGGTATCTCCGAAAGTGTCTGTTGGGTTGGCACGAATCGAGACTGGGATTTGTCACTCCGGTAAACGGAGAGGTATCTCTGGCCCACTCGGTAGGACATCATCATAATGTGCACAATGTGACCAAGGGGTTGATCACGGGATGATGTGTTATGGAACGAGTAAAGAGACTTGCCAGTAATGAGATTGAACAAGGTATCGGGATACCGACGATCGAATCTCGGGCAAGTACAATACCGCTAGACGAAGGGAATTGTATACGGGATCGATTGAGTCCTTGACATCGTGGTTCATCCGATGAGATCATCATGGAACATGTGGGAGCCAACATGGGTATCCAGATCCCGCTATTGGTTATTGACCGGAGAACGTCTCGGTCATGTCTGCATGGTTCCCGAACCCGTAGGGTCTACACACTTAAGGTTCGATGACGCTAGGGTTATAAAGGAAGTTTGTATGTGGTTACCGAATGTTGTTTGGGGTCCCGTATGAGATACCGGACGTCACGAGGAGTTCAGGAATGGTCCGGAGGCAAAGATTTATATATGGGAAGTCCTGTTTTGGTCACCGGAAAAGTTTCGGGTTTTTCCGGTAACGTACCGGGACCACCGGGAGGGTCCCGGGGGTCCACCAAGTGGGGCCACCAACCCCGGAGGGCTGCATGGGCCAAGTATGGGAGGGAACCAGCCCTAGGTGGGCTGGTGCGCCCCCCACAAGGGGCCCAAGGCGCAAGGGAGAGTGGGAGGGGGCAAACCCTAGGGCAGATGGGCCCTAAGGCCCACCCCAGGCGCGCCTCCCCTTTCTCCCCCTCTGGCCGCCACCCAGATGGCATCTGGGGGCTGCCGCCACCCTTGGGGAGGGAACCCTAGAGGGGGCGCAGCCCCCTCCCCTCCCCCTATAAATACTTGAGGCTTGGGGGCTGCACAACATACGAGTTTCTCCCTCTATTGGCGCAGCCCTACCTCTCTTACTCCTCCTCTCCCGCGGTGCTTGGCGAAGCCCTGCTGGACTACCACGCTCCTCCATCACCACCACGCCGTTGTGCTGCTGCTGGATGGAGTCTTCCTCAACCTCTCCATCTCTCCTTGCTGGATCAAGGCGTGGGAGACGTCACCGGGCTGTACGTGTGTTGAACGCGGAGGTGCCGTCCGTTCGGCACTAGGATCTCCGGTGATTTGGATCACGACGAGTACGACTCCTTCAACCCCGTTCTCTTGAACGCTTCCGCTTAGCGATCTACAAGGGTATGTAGATGCACTCTCCTTCCCCTCGTTGCTAGTCTCTCCATAGATAGATCTTGATGACTCGTAGGAAAATTTTGAATTTATGCTACGTTCCCCAACAGTGGTATCAGAGCTAGGTCTATTGCGTAGATTCTTTGCACGAGTAGAACACAAAGTAGTTGTGGGCGTTGATCTTGTTCAATATGCTTACCGTTACTAGTCCAATCTTGTTTTGACGGTATTGTGGGATGAAGCGGCCCGGACCGACCTTACACGTACTCTTACGTGAGACAGGTTCCACCGACTGACATGCACTTGTTGCATAAGGTGGCTAGCGGGTGCCAGTCTCTCCCACTTTAGTCGGAACGAATTCGATGAAAAGGGTCCTTATGAAGGGTAAATAGCAATTGACATATCACGTTGTGGTTTTTGCGTAGGTAAGAAACGTTCTTGCTAGAAACCCATAGCAGCCACGTAAAACATGCAAACAACAATTAGAGGACGTCTAACTTGTTTTTGCAGGGTATGCTATGTGATGTGATATGGCCAAGAATAATGTGATGAATATATGTGATGTATGAGATTGATCATGTTCTTGTAATAGGAATCACGACTTGCATGTCGATGAGTATGACAACCGGCAGGAGCCATAGGAGTTGTCTTTATTTATTGTATGACCTGCGTGCCATTGAACAACGCCATGTAATTACTTTACTTTATTGCTAACCGGTAGCCATAGTAGTAGAAGTAATAGTTGGCGAGACAACTTCATGAAGACACGATGATGAAGATCATGATGATGGAGATCATGGTGTCATGCCGGTGATGATGATGATCATGGAGCCCCGAAGATGGAGATCAATGGAGCTATATGATATTGGCCATATCATGTCACTACTATATAATTGCATGTGATGTTTATTATGTTTATGCATCTTGTTTTCTTAGAACGACGGTAGTAAATAAGATGATCCCTCATTAAAATTTCAAGAAGGTGTTCCCCCTAACTGTGCACCGTTGCGAAAGTTCGTCATTTTGAAGCACCACGTGATGATCGGGTGTGATAGATTCTTACGTTCACATACAATGGGTGTAAGCCAGATTTACACACGCAGAACACTTAGGTTAACTTGACGAGCCTAGCATGTACAGACATGGCCTCGGAACACAAGAGACCGAAAGGTCGAGCATGAGTCGTATAGTAGATACGATCAACATGAAGATGTTCACCGATGATGACTAGTCCGTCTCACGTGATGATCGGACACGGCCTAGTTGACTCGGATCATGTAATCACTTAGATGACTAGAGGGATGTCTATCTGAGTGGGAGTTCATTAGATGAACTTAATTATCCTGAACATAGTCAAAAAATCTTTGCAAACTATGTCATAGCTCGCGCTTTAGTTCTACTGTTTTAGATATGTTCCTAGAGAAAATATAGTTGAAAGTTGACAGTAGCGATTATGCGGACAGTAGAAAGCTTATGTCCTCAATGCACCGCTTAGTGTGCTGAACCCCAATCATCGTCTGTGGATGTTGCGAACATCGGACATACGCGTTTTGATAACTACGTGATAGTTCAGTTAAATGGTTTAAGTAGAGGCACCAAAGACGTTTTCGAAACGTCGCGGAACATATGAGATGTTTCGACGGCTGAAATTGGGATTTCAGGCTCGTGCCCACGTCAAGAGGTATAAGACCTCCGACGATTTTCTTAGCCTGCAAACTCAGGAGAAAAAGCTCAATCGTTGAGCTTGTGCTCAGATTGTCTAAGTGCAACAATCACTTGAATCGAGTGGGAGTTGATCTTCCAGATGAGATAGTGATGTTTCCCCAAAGTCATTGCCACCAAGCTGCTAGAGCTTCGTGATGAACTATAACATATCAAGGATAGAGATGATGATCCTTGAGGTATTCGCGTTGTTTGACATCGCGAAAGTAGAAATCAAGAAGGAGCATCAATTGTTGATGGTTGGTGAAACCACTAGTTTCAAGAAGGGCAAGGCCAAGAAGGGATACTTCATGAAACAGCAAATCAGCTGCTGCTTTAATAAAGAAACCCAAGGTTGAACCTATACCCGAGACTAAGTGCTTCTGTAATAAGGGGAACAGCCACTGGAGCAGAATTACCCTAGATACTTGGTAGATGAGAAGGCTGGCAAGGTCGATAGAAGTATATTGGATATACATTATGTTAATGTGTACTTTACTAGTACTCCTAGTAGCACCAGGGTTTTGGATACCGGTTCGGTTGCTAAGTGTTAGTAACTCGAAATAAAAGCTACGAGATAAAAGGAGACTAGCTAAAGGTGAGCTGACGATATGTGTTGGAAGTGTTTCCAAGGTTGATGTGATCAAGCATCGCACGCTCCCTCTACCGTCAAGATTAGTATTAAACCTGAACAATTGTCATTTAGTGTTTGCGTTGAGCATAGACATGATTGGATTATGTCTATTGCAATACAGTTATTCATTTAAAGAGAATAATGGTTACTCTATTTATGTGAATAATGCCTTCAGTGGTCTTGCACCTAAAGGAGTGGTTTATTGAATCTCGATCGTAGTGATACACATTTTCATGCCAAAAGATATAAGATAGTAATGATAGTACCACTTACTTGTGGCACTGCCATATAGGTCATATTGGTATAAAACGCATGAAGAAGCTCCATGTTGATGGATCTTTGGACTCACTCGTTTTGAAAAGTTTGAGACATGCGAACCATGTCTGTTGGTGTATAAGCATGAAGAAACTCCATGCAGATTGATCGTTTGGACTCACTTGATTTTGAATCACTTGAGATATGCAAATAATATCACATAGGCAAGATGACTGAAAAACCTCGGTTTCAGTAAAATGGAACAAGATAGCAACTTGTTGGAAGCAACACATTTTGATGTGTGCAGTCCAATGAGTGCTGAGGCATGCAGTGAATATCGTTATGTTCTTACTTCACAGATGATTCGAGTAGATGTTGTATATTTACTTGATGAAACACAAGTCTGAATTATTGAATGGTTCAAGTAATTTCAAAGTGAAGTTTAAGATCTTCGTGACAAGAGGATAGAATGTCTACGATATGATCATAGAGATGAATATCTGAGTTACGAGTTTTGGCACACAATTAAGACATTGTGGAAATTGTTTCGCAATTAATACCGCCTGGAACACCATAGTGTGATGGTGTGTCCGAACATCATAGGTAGCACCCTATTGGATATGGTGCGTACCTTGATGTCTCTTATCGAATTACCACTATCGTTCATGGGTTAGGCATTAGAGACAACCGCACTCACTTTAATACGGTACCACGTAATTCCGTTGAGACGACACCGTTTGGAGAAATCTAAGTTGTCGTTTCTTAAAAGGTTTGGGGCTGCGACGCTTATGTGAAAAAGTTTCAGGTTGATAAGCTCGAACCCAAAGCGGATAAAATGCATCTTCATAGGACACCCAAAACAGTTGGGTATACCTCCTAATTCAGATCCGAAAGCAATAGGGATTGTTTCTTGAATCGGGTCCTTTCTCGAGGAAAAGTTTGTCTCGAAGAATTGAGTGGGAGAATGGTGGAGACTTGATGAGGTTATTGAACCGTCACTTCAACTAGTGTATAGCAGGGCACAGGAAGTTGTTCCCGTGGCGCCTACACCAATTGAAGTAGAAGCTTATGATAGTGATCATGAAGTTTCGGATCAAGTCACTAACGTACCTCGTAGGGTGACAAGGATGCATACTACTTCAGAGTGGTACGCAATCCTGTCTTGAAGGTCATGTTGCTAGACAACAATGAACCTACGAGCTATGGAGAAGCGATGGTGGGCCCAAATTCCGACAAATGGTTAGAAACCATGAAATCCGAGATAGGATCCATGTATCGGAACAAAGCATGGACTTTGGTGGACTTGCCCGATGATCGGCAAGCCATTGAGATAAATGGATCTTTAAGAAGAAGACGGACGTGGATGGTAATGTCACCGTCTATGAAGCTCGACTTGTGGCGAAGAGTTTTTCACAAGTTCAAGGAGTTGACTACGATGAGATTTTCTCATCCATAGCGATGCTTAAGTCCGCCGGAATCATGTTAGCACAAGCTGCATTTATGAAATCTGGCAGATGGATGTCAAAACGAGTTTCCTTACCAGTTTTCGTAAGGAAATGTTGTATATGATACAATCAGAAAGGTTTTGTCGATCCTAAAGATGCTAAAAGGTATGCTAGCTCCAGCGATCCTTCTAAGGACTGGAGTAAGCATCTCGGAGTTGGAATGTACGCTTTGATGAGATGATCAAAGATTTTGGGCTTATACAAAGTTTATGAGAAACTTATATTTCCAAAGAAGTGAGTGGGAGCACTATAGAATTTCTGATGAGTATGTGTCATTGACATATTGATGATCAGAAATGATGTAGAATTTTCTGTAAAGCATATAGGGTTATTTGAAAAGTGTTTTTCAAGTGAAAACCTAGATTAAGCTACTTGAACATTGAGCATCAAGATCTATGAGGATAGATCAAAAAAATGCTAAATGGTACTTTCAAATGAGCACATACCTTGACGTGATCCTGAAGGTGTTCAAGATGGATCAGTCAAAGAAGGAGTTCTTGCCTGAGATGTGAGGTATGAAGTTAAGACTTAAAGCTCGACCACGGCAGAATAGAGAGAAAGGACGAAGGTCGTCCCCTATGCTTTAGACGTAGGCTCTACAGTATGCTATGCTGTGTACCGCACCTGATGTGTGCCTTGCTACATATCTGGCAAGAGGGTACAAAGGTGATCAAGGAGTGGATCACCAGATAGCGGTCAAAATTGTCCTTGGAGTAATAAGGATTTATTTCTCAATTATGAAGGTGATAAAGAGTTCGGCGTAAAGGGTTACGATGATGCAAGCTTTAACACCTATCCGAATGACTCTGAGTAGCAAACCGGATACGTATAGTGGAGCAACCATTTGGAATAGCTTCAAGTGGAGCGTGGAAGCAGCATTTACAATATGACATAGAGATTTGCGAAGTACATACGGATCTGAATATTGCAGACCCGTTGACTAAAACCTCTCTCAAGCAAAACATGATCAAACCCCAGAACTCATTGAGTCTAAATCACATGATGATGTGAACTAGTTTAATGACACTAGTAAACTCTTTGGATGTTGGTCACACGGCGATGTGACATGTGAGTGTTAATCACATGGAGATGTGAACTAGATTATTGACTCTAGTGCAAGTGGGAGACTGTTGGAAATATGCCCTAGAGGCAATAATAAATTAGTTATTATTATATTTCCTTGTTCATGATAATCGTTTATTATCCATGCTATAATTGTATTGATAGGAAACACAGATACATGTGTGGATACATAGACAACACCATGTCCCTAGTAAGCCTCTAGTTGACTAGCTCGTTGATCAATAGATGATTACGGTTTCCTAACCATGGACATTAAGATGTCGTTGATAACGGGATCACATCATTAGGAGAATGATGTGATGGACAAGACCCAATCCTAAGCCTAGCACAAAGATCGTAGTTCATATGCTAAAGCTTTTCTAATGTCAAGTATCATTTCCTTAGACCATGAGATTGTGCAACTCCCGGATACCGTAGGAATGCTTTGGGTGTACCAAACGTCACAATGTAACTGGGTGGCTATAAAGGTGCACTACAGGTATCTCCGAAAGTGTCTGTTGGGTTGGCACGAATCGAGACTGGGATTTGTCACTCCGGTAAACGGAGAGGTATCTTTGGGCCCACTCGGTAGGACATCATCATAATGTGCACAATGTGACCAAGGGGTTGATCACGGGATGATGTGTTACGGAACGAGTAAAGAGACTTGCCGGTAACGAGATTGAACAAGGTATCGGGATACCGACGATCAAATCTCGGGCAAGTACAATACCGCTAGACGAAGGGAATTGTATACGGGATCGAGTGAGTCCTTGACATCGTGGTTCATCCGATGAGATCATCGTGGAACATGTGGGAGCCAACATGGGTATCCAGATCCCGCTGTTGGTTATTGACCGGAGAACGTCTCGGTCATGTCTGCATGGTTCCCGAACCCGTAGGGTCTATACACTTAAGGTTCGATGACGCTAGGGTTATAAAGGAAGTTTGTATATGGTTACCGAATGTTGTTCGGGGTCCCGGATGAGATTCCGGGTGTCACGAGGAGTTCCGGAATGGTCCGGAGGCAAAGATTTATATATGGGAAGTCCTGTTTTGGTCACCGGAAAAGTTTCGAGTTTTTCCGGTAACGTACCGGGACCACCGGGAGGGTCCCGGGGGTCCACCAAGTGGGGCCACCAACCCCAGAGGGCTGCATGGGCCAAGTATGAGAGGGAACCAGCCCTAGATGGGCTGGTGCGCCCCCCACAAGGGGCCCAAGGCGCAAGGGAGAGTGGGAGGGGGCAAACCCTAGGGCAGATGGGCCCTAAGGCCCACCCCAGGCGCGCCTCCCCTCTCTCCCCCTCTGGCCGCCACCCAGATGGCATCTGGGGGCTGCCGCCACCCTTGGGGAGGGAACCCTAGAGGGGGCGCAGCCCCCTCCCCTCCCCCTATAAATACTTGAGGCTTGGGGGCTGCACAACATACGAGGTTCTCCCTCTATTGGCGCAACCCTACCTCTCTTACTCCTCCTCTCCCGCGGTGCTTGGCGAAGCCCTGCTGGACTACCACGCTCCTCCATCACCACCACGCCGTTGTGCTGCTGCTGGATGGAGTCTTCCTCAACCTCTCCCTCTCTCCCTGCTGGATCAAGGCGTGGGAGACGTCACCGGGCTGTACGTGTGTTGAACGCGGAGGTGCCGTCCGTTCGGCACTAGGATCTCCGGTGATTTGGATCACGACGAGTACGACTCCTTCAACCCCGTTCTCTTGAATGCTTCCGCTCAGCGATCTACAAGGGTATATAGATGCACTCTCCTTCCCCTCGTTGCTAGTCTCTCCATAGATAGATCTTGGTGACTCGTAGGAAAATTTTGAATTTATGCTACGTTCCCCAACATACATAATTGATGAGTGGTGAAGCTTTTAAAATTTCTTATTTAAAGGCATCATCACAAGGAACATGTCTATGCAAACGAACTTTAAATTGGACTTTTGATTCAGAAAATAAAATAAAATAAAATAAAATGTGAAAGTAAAGAAAAATATTGTGAGTGCTCCCACACCTGTTACTGCAAATCGCCTCCCTGTAAACAATGGGTAAGAAAATAGAAGGAAAGGAAGAGTCAAAGAGGTACACGAGTGGTCGGCAGAGACGAGGACTCGATGCTTGGAGTGAGGTGGTACAAGTTCTTAGCTTGACACATGGTGACATTAGAATCACCTTGTAACACGGTTGCGCTGTCCGTGGATGGCTCATATGTAGAGGATGGCAGCACCTAGGATGTAACTCTAGGCTCATAAGGGGGGGGGGGTGATTTTTGCATCTTATAGATTCGTATTTCCTATTTTTGCACATGGGATGTGACTCCAGGTCCTTCCGCCGCCGACCTCCGATGGCTCCCCACCGTCGGTCGTCTGTGGTGAGGGGGACCGTCGGATCCACGCGTGTGGATCATGCAGCTTTAGGTTTTAGGCCCTGATAGCTTACATTTTTGGGCCATTCATCGTTGGCAGCGCTCAATAAAAAAGTTTCAGATCCTCTCCGGACAAGGCGATCTGTCATGTGGTTGGGGATGGTTTTAGAAATCAGTTTGTTCAAACAATGATGGTGTGACGGCGGCGACATCCTCATGGTGGACTTGTGTCCTCGGGTTCCACTGTTGCGACGACATTTGCTCCAATGCCGACACGGGGCTTGGGAGGTAGTCCAGGAGCGGATGCAGATTGTGGTCTGCATCGGCGGCATCTGAAAGATGGTGGATCGTGTGCTGGGTTTGTGGTTTGTGGCTGACGGGTATGATTCACTTCTCCGACGTCTTAGTCGTGCGAGGGTGCCAGATCTGGAGTTTGATGGCGTGTCCGAGGTGTTTTCCCAGTCTAATTCGTTCAACTGCAATGGCTTCAACATTGATGAGCCACCTTGGAAGTTCGCAAAGCTGCATCTCAGCGATGGAGCCGCGTTGAGCTCGATGAGGAGGTGATCAATCATTTTTTCTTTTGGCGACTGCTGTGGTGGTGCCGAAGGCAGGTGACGGGCGTTGGTGTAAAGCTCAGTGGTTTCTTCAGTCTTGATTGTATTTTTTTCTTTCTTGGCTGGTGTTTCTTTGTGCAAAGACTAGCGTTCTGCTATCATTTTAATCTTATCAGATCAAAGTGGACGTGACTTGTACTATGATCTTTATGCTAAAATAAGACGCATATTACCGTAAAAAGAATAAAATTCCTATTTCACAACGATGTTGCGGAAGCGGATCTACATGCATTGATGCAGGGCATGACCCATGCAATCCAACAGACCGAGCTTCTGTTGCAGTCAGATTCTTCTCAAGTACTATCTCTTATTACAGGTCTCAAACTTGACTACTTAGTCTATGGACACATTGTTCTGTAGATTACAGCTTTATCGTCAGATCAGGAGTTTATTTTGTAAAAACTTCATCGTGATCAGAATAGAGTAGCAGATCAATTGATGAGGTACAGTTGTACTGAGTGTAGCACCTATGTTTGGTCACATAGAGGGTCCCTCTGTATTGAGGATCCCTTGCCTCTAGATTATAACTCTATCATTATGGAACAAAACTCATTTTCACCCCACAAAAAAAAAGTATCACTTTCGCTCATATCATATGCATGAAGATGTTTTTTTCTTCTTTCCATAGAAACGCATGTCTCCTATGTTTTATCTTAGTGTCATAGAAATGCACTAGTATTTAGCCAGTGATGTTAATCTTTCGGTGTATACCATATATTTGAATGTCATGCATATGTTAACTATATTCGTCGAAAAGAACTTTTTTTCATTAAGCAGTCACAAAAGAACTTTTAATCAATAAAGTGGCCGCATGCATCTTTCAGATGCAGAGGCCGGGGGTCATCCTCCTTTTCAAAAAAAAAGTCACAAAAGTAGTTGAAGAAGAAAATGTTGCCTACTACTAGAAACCCAAACTCTATTGATGTTGACACGAAAATTACCAAGAAGCTGCTGCTATTCAGCTATTCTAGAACGGGATCCCACCGACTTTGACCACTGCTTGACGCTGTGAAAGTTAAAAAAAGAAGATGAAATTCCACTTTGACCCTGTTAGTAAAATTTTGTTGCAGAGACTACTACTACTGTTGTGGGACGGGGTTCGCATCGGCCATGTGGGAAACGACATGCATGCGTGTACCGAGTAGTCCTGCGAATACTGTTGTCCTTTTCGAGCTGGACGGGGCGCCAACAGTATTCGTCAATCGGTCTCACACTCTCCCGGTGGGTTTACACATTCTAGACGGATAAGCCAAGGAGCAGCGGCAGCGGCGGCATCACGTACCGAAGACGAAACAAATTCAATTCCTTTTGGCGTCTGCGTGCGTTGTCTGCCAGGCGAGGATTCTAGAAGGGTTGATTGACCCGGCCCGGTATCATCTTCTAGACGCCCACTGGCGTCCACGCCTCTATCCCTCTCTCTGCCGTCAGGAAAAAAAAACGGACAAATCATGCGCGATAACGCGGCTCGCAACCACTGCAAGCTGGCGGCCTTTTCTGCACTCAAACGGGCGGGCTTAATCATGCACCCAACCACGCCGTGGAATGGGATGCGATGCCCGCTTTTCGATCGGCGAAAGGAACGGCACACGGCCGGTGCCGGTGCTGGTGCGTGTACACGACCGGGCGAGCAGGTTTCCGATGCGCGCGGTGTCTTGCACGTACGTTTACGTGTGGGGCGCGCGGGTGGCGACTTGACAGTGGTCTGACACTTGGAAGAAAACTGGCTGCTTTCAGGGATCTGCCCGCCATCCGAATGTGAAAAAGGCCTTTGACGTGTACGTGGAGGTTTAGGGGAAGATGAAGTGAAAATAAATGGATGGGCCGTGGGCGTACGGTACTGGCTAGGTGACTGATGAGGATATGTATCTAGGGTAGGGTCATAGACCTATCTAGGATACCATGCCCAAAGACATCCTTAGACGAAGCTACCTTCCAGTCGACCAAGAGAAACTTCACTCGACCGGCTAGAAGACACTCGACAAACCTGAAGACACTCGACCATCAAGACCCACTCGACCATCAGGAGTTCAGGATCTACTCTGCATCCAAACGGTCTGTAATTAAGTAGTCTTGATGGTCATGATGACACTTTAAATAGGGCGTTACCAGTAACGTCCGGCCTTAATGTACTTTAATCCTCTGCTACGTGGGATGGCTGGGGTCCTGGCGTCCTCTATATAAGCCACCCCCCTCCACTGGTAGAAGGGTTCGCACCCCTGTAACTCATATACACAGAAATCAGTCGACCGCCTCCGTGCTCCGAGACGTAGGGCTGTTATTTCCTCCGAGAAGGGCCTGAACTCGCTAAACACTCGTGTGTACAACTACTCCATAGCTAGGATCTTGTATCTCCATACCTACCCCCATTCTACTGTCAGACTTAGAACCACGACAGTTGGCGCCCATCGTGGGGCAGGTGTCTTAGCGACTTTTTTGGAGAAGTTGCAATTTGTCCGATCGCCTTCATCATGGTTTTCGGCGGAGCTCTGGTCGAGGGCCACGAGATCCGTCTCGGTGCGCTCACTTTCATCGCTGACGACTCCGCTTGGCTCCAGGAGGCACCACTCGACATCGACGCGCTCCGCGTCCGCGGGGCGGCGCACTTTCGGGCGTGTGTCCGCGGCGTCTTGCTGCGGCAGCCGTCGACCCCATACCGGTCGACTCCTGCGCCGACCTCCCTCCCTGTCTCCCGCCAGCGCAAGCGCTCCGGTCGGTCGAGGCTCCAGCGATGGGTGAGACACGCAGTGGCTCGCCAATCGGCCACCACCCAAGTCGCGGCGATTGAGCCCGACGAATCTCTCTACGGCCTGTTCGACCTGTCGACTGGCTCCGTAGAGACTGCATCCGAGTGCGATAGCAGTGATCCAGCGACGGAGGTCCTGATGGTCAACGGGCCCCGTAGTCCTCCCGGTTTCCCCCGCGGCGATGGGATGGACGACGAGGACGACCCTGCTCAAGCCCATGAAGAGTACCAACCCGAGCCGCTCACTTCCCAGCAGAGGGAAGAACTTCGCCGCCGGAACATGGATGCCCTGCATACTCCCATTGCAGGAGAAACTCCTGAGGCTCGTGCCCTGGAAGAGGCGCGTTTAGCCAACCTGGCTGAACGCACTCGACTGGAGAACCTCCAGCGAGCACTCGACGAGCGTGCGCGTCAACGAGTGACCAACTCCAACCGACGTCAGCTCTTTCCGCAACCAACTCAGGTATATCGAACCCCAATTCAGAATTTGGCAGCTGCAGCCCGCATAGCGGAGTCAATTTAGCCCTCTCAGTCAGAGGCTGGAAGAGGCTTGATGCAGATCAGAGATTTGCTCCGGGCGGCAGGAGATCAGAATTCAGCTGTGTCACAGTCGCGCAACAGGATTCACAGTCGATCCGTCGCTGCGAATACTGTTCAGTCGACTCACAGTCCAAGATCGCCTCCGAGGCGCATGGGACGTGAAGGCTGGCGGGACCACTATGATGATCGATTTGATCGTGATGACAGGCGTCCAGTGCCCACTCCTCCTCCGAGAAGTGGGTCTAATGCCCATCGGCAGCAAGATGACAGACGCCAGCTCAGTGTTGGGCAGAGAGCTCCAGTCGACCCCAGAGAGCCAGGCTTTGACGCGAGATCCATCATCGTGCAAGGTTTGGTCGATCGAAACAGAGCTCATAGAGGTGGTCATGACAGAGATGTGCCCACAAGCAGCCGAGTCCACGTTTCAGGTCCAGAATGTTTTAGCAGAGCGATCAGAGCCGCAGTGATACCCCCCAACTTCAGGTTGGCGACTGGGGTGAGTAAGTTCACCGAAGAGTCTAAGCCTGAAAGTTGGCTCGAAGACTACCGAGTGGCTATTCAGATTGGTGGCGGTAATGATGAGGTGGCCATGAAACATTTGCCACTTATGCTAGAGGGTTCGGCCAGGGCGTGGTTGAATCAGTTAGCTCCTAGCAGCATTTACACCTGGGAAGATCTTTCTCGAGTGTTCGTCAGGACGTTTGAGGGAACTTGCAAGCGACCAGCCGGATTGACTGAGCTGCAAGTTTGTGTACAAAAGTCGAGTGAAACACTGAGGGATTACATCCAGAGGTGGATCACTTTGCATCATACTGTAGAGAATGTGTCAGACCATCAAGCGGTTTGCGCCTTCAAGGATGGCGTTAAGAACAGCGAGTTGAGCCTGAAGTTTGGTCGAACTGGAGATATGACCCTGAGTCGGATGATGGAAATAGCCACCAAGTACGCCAACGGCGAAGAAGAGGACCGACTCCGGAGCGGCAAGTACAAGCCGAGTCAGTCGGATAAAGGAAACTCCAGTCGGAAGCAAAAGCGGAAGGCCGAGCCAGCAGCTCCTGGAGAGGCTCTGGCCTTGACTCAGGGCAAATTCAAAGGGAAGCCCAAAGAATCTTGGAACCCCAAGAAGGTAAAAGATAAGGAAGGTAATGATGTAATGGATCTACCGTGTCATATCCACACGAAGAAAGACGAAGAGGGTAACTTCATCTACCCAAAGCATACCACTCGCCAGTGCCGGCTCTTAATCCAGCAGTTTCAAGGGAAACAGCCGAAAGATAAAGAGAAGGAGTCGAACAAGGCTGAGGACAAGGAGGACAGTGATGGAGAGTACCCTCATGTCAACTCCACTCTGATGATTTTTGCTGATGTAGAGAGCAAAAGTCGACTGAAAGTAATCAACCGTGAGGTCAATATGGTCGCCTCGGCGACACCAAACTATCTGAGATGGTCGCAAGCTCCCATTACTTTCGACCAGTCTGACCATCCTACTCACATTGCCACCCCTGGGAGGCAAGCACTGGTGGTCGACCCGGTCGTCGAAGGCACTCGACTGACGAAGGTATTGATGGATGGCGGCAGCCGGTTGAATATATTGTATGCAGAGACGCTCAAGGGAATGGGCATTCCGATGTCCAAACTCAGTTCCAGCAACATGAGTTTTCACGGAGTCATCCCAGGAAAGAAGGCCGACTCACTCGGCCAAATAGCTCTGGATGTGGTGTTCGGCGACTCGAAATATTTCCGCAAAGAGAAGCTGACATTTGAAGTAGTGGATTTCCAGAGCGCCTACCACGCCATTTTGGGAAGACCAGCCTACGCCCGCTTCATGGCTCGACCATGTTATGTGTACCTCAAGTTAAAGATGCCTAGCCCCAAAGGCGTGATCACCGTCACTGGCAACCGGAAGAAAGCGGAAGAGTGTTTTCAGAAAGGCTCAAATATTGCGGATGACCAGATAACAGTGGCAGAGCTAGAGGGATACAAGAAGAATGCAGATCCGAGTGATTTACTGCGGGCCAAGAAGCCCGCCACAGAGTCAGCATTTCAGTCGTCCGGTGAGACGAAGCCAGTTCATATCCACTCGACTGACCCCAATGCAGCTCCGACCCATATTTCCACAACACTCGACTCTAAATAGGAAGAAGCGCTCATCCAGTTCCTCCGTGAGAACTGGGACATCTTCGCATGGAAGCCAGCTGACATGCCGGATGTTCCCAGGGGACTGGCTGAGCATCACCTTTGATTCGATTCAAAAGCAAAACCTGTTAAGGAACATCTTCGATGGTCCGCCATTCAGAAGAAAAAAGCCATTGGCGAGGAGGTGGCTCGACTCCTTGCAGCAGAGTTCATCCGAGAGATATACCACTCCGAATGGCTCGCCAATGTCGTCATGGTTCACAAAAAGGACAATTCCCTTCGTATGTGCATTGATTTCAAACATATCAATTGGGCCTGCCCGAAAGATCATTTTCCTCTCCCTCGCATAGACCAAATTGTCGACTCGACCGCAGGGTGCGAGAGATTGTCTTTTCTAGACGCTTATTCCGGGTATCATCAGATCCGTCTGTATGGGCCCGACGAAATCAAAACAGCTTTCATCACTCCATTCGGGTGCTTCTGCTATATCACCATGCCATTCGGCCTCAAGAATGCCGGAGCCACGTTCATGAGAATGATTCAAAAGTGTTTACTCACTCAAATAAGTCGGAATGTGGAAGCATACATGGATGATATCGTGGTCAAGTCGCGAAAGGGTTCCGACCTGTTGACTGACTTAGCTGAAACATTTGCCAATCTCAGGAGGTATGATATCAAGCTCAATCCATCAAAGTGCACATTCGGAGTACCTGGCGGAAAGTTACTCGGTTTTATCGTTTCCGAACGAGGAATCGATGCTAACCCAGAAAAAGTTGGTACCATACTCCGAATGAAGCGTCCTGTGCGTGTGCACGACGTCCAGAAGCTTACTGGATGCTTGGTCGCGTTAAGTCGATTCATCTCTCGCCTCGGTGAAAAGGCGTTGCCTCTTTACCGATTGATGAAGAAGGCAGACAAGTTCGAGTGGACTCCAGAAGCTGATGCAGCGTTTGCCGAGTTAAAAACTCTACTCTCCACCCAGCCGGTGCTTGCTGCTCCAATCAGCAAAGAGCCTCTGTTGCTTTATATTGCAGCCACAGGACAAGTCGTCGGTACAGTACTTACGGTCGAGCGGGAAGAAGAAGGGAAAGCCTTCAAAGTTCGGCGCCCAGTGTATTATCTCTCTGAAGTTTTAACCCCATCGAAGCAAAGATATCCTCATTATTAGAAGCTCGTATATGGGATCTACATGACCATGAAGAAGGTTGCTCATTATTTCTCTGATCATAACATTACAGTCGTCAGCGATGCACCATTGTCAGAAATTCTGCACAACAGAGATGCAACTGGTCGAGTGGCTAAATGGGCGATTGAACTCCTTCCCCTTGATATCAAATTCGAGGCAAAGAAAGCCATTAAGTCCCAGGCTATAGCAGATTTCCTTGCCGAGTGGATTGAGCAACAACAGCCGACTCAAGTCCACTCGGAGCATTGGACCATGTTCTTTGATGGCTCTAAGATGTTAAATGGTTCTGGTGCTGGGGTCGTTTTGGTTTCCCCCCGAGGAGACAAGCTCAGATATGTGCTCCAGATCCACTTTGATTCCTCCAACAATGAAGCAGAATATGAAGCACTCTTGTATGGATTACGCATGGCCATTTCACTCGGCGTCCGTCGCCTTATGGTCTATGGCGATTCAGATTTGGTGGTCAATCAAGTGATGAAGGAGTGGGACGTTAGAAGCCCAGCCATGACTGGATACTGCAATGCGGTGAGGAAGCTCGAAAAGAAGTTCGAGGGGTTAGAGCTCCACCACATACCCCGACTGAAAAATCAAGCAACTGACGATCTGGCGAAGATAGGATCCAAGAGAGAAGCTATCCCCAGTGATGTGTTTTTGGAACACATCCACACTCCGTCAGTCGTAGAAGATCCTTTTACCGATGAAGCCTCGCAACCTAAGAGTGTCATGGACCCGACTGAGGTTGAAGTCCCAGCGGTGGTCGACCTGATCATGGAAGTTCTAGTGATCACTCCAGATTGGACAGTACCATATATCGCGTATATCTTGAGGAAAGAGCTCCCGGAGGACGAAGAAGAGGCTCGACAGATCGTCCGCCGATCTAAAGCCTTTACCATGATAAAGAGACAGTTGTACAGAGAAAGCGCGACTGGAGTTGGTCAGAAATGCATAACGCCAGAGGAAGGTCGAATAATCCTTGATGACATTCACTCGGGAACCTGTGGCCATCATGCGTCCTCTCGGACCATCGTGGCCAAAGCATACCGAGCCGGATTTTATTGGCCAAGAGCGAATGAAATGGCGAAGGAGATAGTCGACAAGTGCGAAGGATGCCAATTTTACTCCAATATGTCACACAAGCCCGCGTCAGCTTTGAAGACTATACCTCTCGTCTGGCCCTTTGCAGTGTGGGGTTTGGATATGGTCGGTCCTTTGAGAACAGGCAGAAGCGGTTTTACCCATGTGCTGGTAGCAATCGACAAGTTCACTAAGTGGATCGAAGCTAAACCCATCAAGAACCTCGATGCCGGTACTTCTGTCAGCTTCATCAGAGAATTGATATTCAGATACGGGGTCCCGCACAGCATCATCACTGAAAATGGGTCAAACTTCGACTCCGAAGAGTTCAGAGCTTTCTGCACATCTCAAGGCACGCGAGTCGACTACGCTTCAGTCGCTCACCCACAATCGAATGGACAAGTAGAACGAGCCAACGGTTTGATCCTCAAAGGGTTGAAACCCCGTTTGATGCGTGATCTTAAGCATGCGGCTGGTGCATGGGTTGAAGAACTTCCCTCAGTGCTTTGGGGGTTAAGGACCACGCCCAACTGGTCGACTGGGAGAACTCCATTCTTCTTGGTCTACGGGGCTGAAGTAGTCTTGCCGAGTGACCTTCTCCACAATGCTCCCCGAGTCAAGCTCTACACTAAAGCAGAAGCAGAACAAGCGCGGCAGGATGCAGTCGGACTTTTAGAGGAAGAGAGGGAGATGGCTATGATCAGATCGACCATTTACCAACAGGACTTGCGTCGCTTCCACGCCAAAAACGTGAAGAGTCGAGCCTTCCAGGAAGGAGATTTAGTTCTCCGAGTGGATCAGCAGAAACCACACAAGCTTGCTCCTTCTTGGGAAGGTCCCTTCATAGTCACCAAGGTTCTCCACAATGGAGCATACCGTCTTTACAATGTCGAGCATCAGATCGACGAGCCCCGAGCTTGGAACGCGGAACTTCTCCGCCCCTTTTACACCTAAGTATTCACTCGGACGAGTTGTAATAAAAGTACTTCTGTAGTTTGTTTATTAAAGACGAAAGCTTTATAATCTTCCCTGTAATCGTTATTTCTTTTGTCCTCTCAAAACAATCCCCCAGCGGGTGGCTTGGCTGCGAATCCGATTCGCCCAAGTCTGTAAAAAAAATTCTAACCGAGTGGTGAGCCAGTCTCCCGCACGAAGGCTTAGCTGCGAAATCCGTTTCGCCTAAGATAAATAAAATCCTACCGAGTGGTAAGCCAGTCTTCCACTCGGAGGCTTAGCTGCAGTCCAAGTACTCGCCTAAGATAAATAAAATCCTACCGAGTGGTAAGCCAGCCTTCCACTCGGAGGCTTAGCCGCAGTCCAAGTACTCGCCTAAGATAAATAAAATCCTACCGAGTGGTAAGCCATCCTTCCACTCGGAGGCTTAGCTGCAGTCGAAGAACTCGCCTAAGTACAAGTACAACATGCGTTCTGCAAGGAGGACGAGGTGCAGGTCGACTGCTACCCTCTCCCTCCGAGCTGCGCCACCAATTCAAAAATCCTACCGAGTGGAGAGCAGACCTCCCACTCGGGGGCTTAGCTGCAGCCCAGTGCTCGCCTAAGTATCTGAAATCCTACCGAGTGGAGAGCAGACCTCCCACTCGGGGGCTTAGCTGCAGCCCAGTGCTCGCCTAAGTGTCTGAAATCCTACCGAGTGGAGAGCAGACCTCCCACTCGGGGGCTTAGCTGCAGCCCAGTGCTCGCCTAAGT